>NC_056740.1:457841153-458001153 GCF_019279795.1 Protopterus annectens
CCATGTGCTACAGGCTGCAAGCAATGCTGCTGCTGCTTAACTCCATCTGTATGTGCTACAGGCTGTGGGCAATGCTGCTGCTGCTTAACTCCATTTGTAAGCACTACAGGCTGCAGGCAATGCTGCTGCTGCTTAACTCCATTTGTATGTGCTACAGGCTGCAGGCAATGCTGCTGCTGCTTAACTCCATTTGTATGTGCTACAGGCTGCAGGCAATGCTGCTGCTGCTTAACTCCATTTGTATGTGCTACAGGCTGCAGGCAATGCTGCTGCTGCTTAACTCCATTTGTATGTGCTACAGGCTGCAGGCAATGCTGCTGCTGCTTAACTCCATTTGTATGTGCTACAGGCTGCAGGCAATGCTGCTGCTGCTTAACTCCATTTGTATGTGCTACAGGCTGCAGGCAATGCTGCTGCTGCTTAACTCCATTTGTATGTGCTACAGGCTGCAGGCAATGCTGCTGCTGCTTAACTCCATTTGTATGTGCTACAGGCTGCAGGCAATGCTGCTGCTGCTTAACTCCATTTGTATGTGCTACAGGCTGCAGGCAATGCTGCTGCTGCTTAACTCCATTTGTATGTGCTACAGGCTGCAGGCAATGCTGCTGCTGCTTAACTCCATTTGTATGTGCTACAGGCTGCAGGCAATGCTGCTGCTGCTTAACTCCATTTGTATGTGCTACAGGCTGCAGGCAATGCTGCTGCTTAACTCCATTTGTATGTGCTACAGGCTGCAGGCAATGCTGCTGCTGCTTAACTCCATTTGTATGTGCTACAGTCTGCAGGCAATGCTGCTGCTGCTTAACTCCATTTGTATGTGCTACAGGCTGCAGGCAATGCTGCTGCTGCTTAACTCCATTTGTATGTGCTACAGGCTGCAGGCAATGCTGCTGCTGCTTAACTCCATTTGTATGTGCTACAGGCTGCAGGCAATGCTGCTGCTGCTTAACTCCATTTGTATGTGCTACAGGCTGCAGGCAATGCTGCTGCTGCTTAACTCCATTTGTATGTGCTACAGGCTGCAGGCAATGCTGCTGCTGCTTAACTCCATTTGTATGTGCTACAGGCTGCAGGCAATGCTGCTGCTGCTTAACTCCATTTGTATGTGCTACAGGCTGCAGGCAATGCTGCTGCTGCTTAACTCCATTTGTATGTGCTACAGTCTGCAGGCAATGCTGCTGCTGCTTAACTCCATTTGTATGTGCTACAGGCTGCAGGCAATGCTGCTGCTGCTTAACTCCATTTGTATGTGCTACAGGCTGCAGGCAATGCTGCTGCTGCTTAACTCCATTTGTATGTGCTACAGGCTGCAGGCAATGCTGCTGCTGCTTAACTCCATTTGTATGTGCTACAGGCTGCAGGCAATGCTGCTGCTGCTTAACTCCATTTGTATGTGCTACAGGCTGCAGGCAATGCTGCTGCTGCTTAACTCCATTTGTATGTGCTACAGGCTGCAGGCAATGCTGCTGCTGCTTAACTCCATTTGTATGTGCTACAGGCTGCAGGCAATGCTGCTGCTGCTTAACTCCATTTGTATGTGCTACAGGCTGCAGGCAATGCTGCTGCTGCTTAACTCCATTTGTATGTGCTACAGGCTGCAGGCAATGCTGCTGCTGCTTAACTCCATTTGTATGTGCTACAGGCTGTAGGCAATGCTGCTGCTGCTTAACTCCATTTTTATATGCTACAGGCTGCAGGCAATGCTGCTGCTGCTTAACTCCATTTGTATGTGCTACAGGCTGCAGGCAATGCTGCTGCTGCTTAACTCCATTTGTATGTGCTACAGGCTGCAGGCAATGCTGCTGCTGCTTAACTCCATTTGTATGTGCTACAGGCTGCAGACAATGCTGCTGCTGCTTAACTCCATTTGTATGTGCTACAGGCTTCAGGCAATGCTGCTGCTGCTTAACTCCATTTGTATGTGCTACAGGCTGCAGGCAATGCTGCTGCTGCTTAACTCCATTTGTATGTGCTACAGGCTGCAGGCAATGCTGCTGCTGCTTAACTCCATTTGTATGTGCTACAGGCTGCAGGCAATGCTGCTGCTGCTTAACTCCATTTGTATGTGCTACAGGCTGCAGGCAATGCTGCTGCTGCTTAACTCCATTTGTATGTGCTACAGGCTGCAGGCAATGCTGCTGCTGCTTAACTCCATCTGTATGTGCTACAGGCTGCAGGCAATGCTGCTGCTGCTTAACTCCATTTGTATGTGCTACAGGCTGCAGGCAATGCTGCTGCTGCTTAACTCCATTTGTATGTGCTACAGGCTGCAGGCAATGCTGCTGCTGCTTAACTCCATTTGTATGTGCTACAGGCTGCAGGCAATGCTGCTGCTGCTTAACTCCATTTGTATGTGCTACAGGCTGCAGGCAATGCTGCTGCTGCTTAACTCCATTTGTATGTGCTACAGGCTGCAGGCAATGCTGCTGCTGCTTAACTCCATTTGTATGTGCTACAGGCTGCAGGCAATGCTGCTGCTGCTTAACTCCATTTGTATGTGCTACAGGCTGCAGGCAATGCTGCTGCTTAACTCCATTTGTATGTGCTACAGGCTGCAGGCAATGCTGCTGCTGCTTAACTCCATTTGTATGTGCTACAGGCTGCAGGCAATGCTGCTGCTGCTTAACTCCATTTGTATGTGCTACAGGCTGCAGGCAATGCTGCTGCTGCTTAACTCCATTTGTATGTGCTACAGGCTGCAGGCAATGCTGCTGCTGCTTAACTCCATTTGTATGTGCTACAGGCTGCAGGCAATGCTGCTGCTGCTTAACTCCATTTGTATGTGCTACAGGCTGCAGGCAATGCTGCTGCTGCTGCTGCTTAACTCCATTTGTATGTGCTACAGGCTGCAGGCAATGCTGCTGCTGCTTAACTCCATTTGTATGTGCTACAGGCTGCAGGCAATGCTGCTGCTGCTTAACTCCATTTGTATGTGCTACAGGCTGCAGGCAATGCTGCTGCTTAACTCCATTTGTATGTGCTACAGGCTGCAGGCAATGCTGCTGCTGCTTAACTCCATTTGTATGTGCTACAGGCTGCAGGCAATGCTGCTGCTGCTTAACTCCATTTGTATGTGCTACAGGCTGCAGGCAATGCTGCTGCTGCTTAACTCCATTTGTATGTGCTACAGGCTGCAGGCAATGCTGCTGCTGCTTAACTCCATTTGTATGTGCTACAGGCTGCAGGCAATGCTGCTGCTGCTTAACTCCATTTGTATGTGCTACAGGCTGCAGGCAATGCTGCTGCTTAACTCCATTTGTATGTGCTACAGGCTGCAGGCAATGCTGCTGCTGCTTAACTCCATCTGTATGTGCTACAGGCTGCAGGCAATGCTGCTGCTGCTTAACTCCATTTGTATGTGCTACAGGCTGCAGGTAATGCTGCTGCTGCTTAACTCCATTTGTATGTGCTACAGGCTGCAGGCAATGCTGCTGCTGCTTAACTCCATTTGTATGTGCTACAGGCTGCAGGCAATGCTGCTGCTTAACTCCATTTGTATGTGCTACAGGCTGCAGGCAATGCTGCTGCTGCTTAACTCCATTTGTATGTGCTACAGGCTGCAGGCAATGCTGCTGCTGCTTAACTCCATTTGTATGTGCTACAGGCTGCAGGCAATGCTGCTGCTGCTTAACTCCATTTGTATGTGCTACAGGCTGCAGGCAATGCTGCTGCTGCTTAACTCCATTTGTATGTGCTACAGGCTGCAGGTAAAGCTGCTGCTGCTTAACTCCATTTGTATGTACTACATGCTGCAGGCAATGCTGATGCTGCTTAACTTCATTTGTATGTGCTACAGGCTACATGCAATGCTGCTGCTTAACTCCATTTGTATGTGCTACAGGCTGCAGGCAATGCTGCTGCTGCTTAACTCCATTTGTATGTGCTACAGGCTGCAGGCAATGCTGCTGCTGCTTAACTCCATTTGTATGTGCTACAGGCTGCAGGCAATGCTGCTGCTGCTTAACTCCATTTGTATGTGCTACAGGCTGCAGGCAATGCTGCTGCTTCTTAACTCCAATTGTATGTGCTACAGGCTGCAGGCAATGCTGCTGCTGCTTAACTCCATTTGTATGTGCTACAGGCTGCAGGCAATGCTGCTGCTTAACACCATTTGTATGTGCTACAGGCTGCAGGCAATGCTGCTGCTGCTTAACTCCATTTGTATGTGCTACAGGCTGCAGGCAATGCTGCTGCTACTTAACTCCATTTGTATGTGCTGCATGTTGCAGGCAATGCTGCTGCTTAACTCCATTTGTATGTGCTACAGGCTGCAGGCAATGCTGCTGCTGCTTAACTCCATTTGTATGTGCTACAGGCTGCAGGCAATGCTGCTGCTGCTTAACTCCATTTGTATGTGCTACAGGCTGCAGGCAATGCTGCTGCTGCTTAACTCCATTTGTATGTGCTACAGGATGCAGGAAATGCTGCTTCTGCTTAACTCCATTTGTATGTGCTACAGGCTGCAGGCAGTGCTACTGCTGCTTAACTCCCTTTGTATATGCTACAGGCTACTGGCTGCAGGCAATGCTGCTGCTGCCTAACTCCATTTGTATGTGCTACAAGCTGCAGGCAGTGCTGCTGCTTAACTCCATTTGTATGTGCTACAGGCTGCAGGCAATGCTGCTGCTGCTTAACTCCATTTGTATGTGCTACAGGCTGCAGGAAATGCTGCTGCTTAACTCCATTTGTATGTGCTACAGGCTGCAGGCAATGCTGCTGCTGCTTAACTCCATTTGTATGTGCTACAGGCTGCAGGTAATGCTGCTACTGCTTAATTCCATTTGTATGTGCTACAGGCTGCAGGCAATGCTGCTGCTGCTTAACTCCATTTGTATGTGCTACAGGCTGCAGGCAATGCTGCTGCTTAACTCCATTTGTATGTGCTACAGGCTGCAGGCAATGCTGCTGCTGCTTAACTCCATTTGTATGTGCTACAGGCTGCAGGCAATGCTGCTGCTGCTTAACTCCATTTGTATGTGCTACAGGCTGCAGGCAATGCTGCTGCTGCTTAACTCCATTTGTATGTGCTACAGGCTGCAGGCAATGCTGCTGCTGCTTAACTCCATTTGTATGTGCTACAGGCTGCAGGCAATGCTGCTGCTTAACTCCATTTGTATGTGCTACAGGCTGCAGGCAATGCTGCTGCTGCTTAACTCCATTTGTATGTGCTACAGGCTGCAGGCAATGCTGCTGCTGCTTAACTCCATTTGTATGTGCTACAGGCTGCAGGCAATGCTGCTGTTTAACTCCATTTGTATGTGCTACAGGCTGCAGGCAATGCTGCTGCTGCTTAACTCCATTTGTATGTGCTACAGGCTGCAGGCAATGCTGCTGCTGCTTAACTCCATTTGTATGTGCTACAGGCTGCAGGCAATGCTGCTGCTGCTTAACTCCATTTGTATGTGCTACAGGCTGCAGGCAATGCTGCTGCTGCTTAACTCCATTTGTATGTGCTACAGGCTGCAGGCAATGCTGCTGCTGCTTAACTCCATTTGTATGTGCTACAGGCTGCAGGCAATGCTGCTGCTTAACTCCATTTGTATGTGCTACAGGCTGCAGGCAATGCTGCTGCTGCTTAACTCCATTTGTATGTGCTACAGGCTGCAGGCAATGCTGCTGCTGCTTAACTCCATTTGTATGTGCTACAAGCTGCAGGCAATGCTGCTGCTTAACTCCATTTGTATGTTCTACAGGCTGCAGGCAATGCTGCTGCTGCTTAACTCCATTTGTATGTGCTACAGGCTGCAGGCAATGCTGCTGCTGCTTAACTCTATTTGTATGTGCTACAGGCTGCATGCAGTGCTGCTGTTGCTTAACTCCATTTGCATGTGCTACAGGCTGCAGGCAATGCTGCTGCTGCTTAACTCCATTTGTATGTGCTACAGGCTGCAGGCAATGCTGCTGCTTAACTCCATTTGTATGTGCTACAGGCTGCAGGCAATGCTGCCACTGCTTAACACCATTTGTATGTGCTACAGGCTGCAGGCAATGCTGCTGCTGCTTAACTCCATTTGTATGTGCTACAGGCTGCAGGCAATGCTGCTGCTTAACTCCATTTGTATGTGCTACAGGCTGCAGGCAATGCTGCTGCTTAACTCCATTTGTATGTGCTACAGGCTGCAGGCAATGCTGCTGCTGCTTAACTCCATTTGTATGTGCTACAGGCTGCAGGCAATGCTGCTGCTGCTTAACTCCATTTGTATGTGCTACAGGCTGCAGGCAATGCTGCTGCTTAACTCCATTTGTATGTGCTACAGGCTGCAGGCAATGCTGCTGCTGCTTAACTCCATTTGTATGTGCTACAGGCTGCAGGCAATGCTGCTGCTGCTTAACTCCATTTGCATGTGCTACAGGCTGCAGGCAATGCTGCTGCTGCTTAACTCCATTTGTATGTGCTACAGGCTGCAGGCAATGCTGCTGCTGCTTAACTCCATTTGTATGTGCTACAGGCTGCAGGCAATGCTGCTGCTGCTTAACTCCATTTGTATGTGCTACAGGCTGCAGGCAATGCTGCTGCTGCTTAACTCCATTTGTATGTGCTACAGGCTGCAGGCAATGCTGCTGCTGCTTAACTCCATTTGTATGTGCTACAGGCTGCAGGCAATGCTGCTGCTGCTTAACCCCATTTGTATGTGTTACAGGCTGCAGGCAATGCTGCTGCTGCTTAACTCCATTTGTATGTGCTACAGGCTGCAGGCAATGCTGCTGCTGCTTAACTCCATTTGTATGTGCTACAGGCTGCAGGCAATGCTGCTGCTGCTTAACTCCATTTGTATGTGCTACAGGCTGCAGGCAATGCTGCTGCTGCTTAACTCCATTTGTATGTGCTACAGGCTGCAGGCAATGCTGCTGCTTAACTCCATTTGTATGTGCTACAGGCTGCAGGCAATGCTGCTGCTTAACTCCATTTGTATGTGCTACAGGCTGCAGGCAATGCTGCTGCTGCTTAACTCCATTTGTATGTGCTACAGGCTGCAGGCAATGCTGCTGCTTAACTCCATTTGTATGTGCTACAGGCTGCAGGCAATGCTGCTGCTTAACTCCATTTGTATGTGCTACAGGCTGCAGGCAATGCTGCTGCTGCTTAACTCCATTTGTGTGTGCTACAGGCTGCAGGCAATGCTGCTGCTTAACTCCATTTGTATGTGCTACAGGCTGCAGGCAATGCTGCTGCTGCTTAACTCCATTTGTATGTGCTACAGGCTGCAGGCAATGCTGCTGCTGCTTAACTCCATTTGAATGTGCAACAGGTTGCAGGCATTGCTGCTGTATAGCTCCATTTGTATGTGCTACAGGCTGCAGGTAATGCTGCTACTGCTTAATTCCATTTGTATGTGCTACAGGCTGCAGGCAATGCTGCTGCTGCTTAACTCCATTTGTATGTGCTACAGGCTGCAGGCAATGCTGCTGCTGCTTAACTCCATTTGTATGTGCTACAGGCTGCAGGCAATGCTGCTGCTGCTTAACTCCATTTGTATGTGCTACAGGCTGCAGGCAATGCTGCTGCTGCTTAACTCCATTTGTATGTGCTACAGGCTGCAGGCAATGCTGCTGCTGCTTAACTCCATTTGTATGTGCTACAGGCTGCAGGCAATGCTGCTGCTGCTTAACTCCATTTGTATGTGCTACAGGCTGCAGGCAATGCTGCTGCTGCTGCTTAACTCCATTTGTATGTGCTACAGGCTGCAGGCAATGCTGCTGCTTAACTCCATTTGTATGTGCTACAGGCTGCAGGCAATGCTGCTGCTGCTTAACTCCATTTGTATGTGCTACAGGCTGCAGGCAATGCTGCTGCTGCTTAACTCCATTTGTATGTGCTACAGGCTGCAGGCAATGCTGCTGCTTAACTCCATTTGTATGTGCTACAGGCTGCAGGCAATGCTGCTGCTTAACTCCATTTGTATGTGCTACAGGCTGCAGGCAATGCTGCTGCTTAACTCCATTTGTATGTGCTACAGGCTGCAGGCAATGCTGCTGCTGCTTAACTCCATTTGTATGTGCTACAGGCTGCAGGCAATGCTGCTGCTGCTTAACTCCATTTGTATGTGCTACAGGCTGCAGGCAATGCTGCTGCTTAACTCCATTTGTATGTGCTACAGGCTGCAGGCAATGCTGCTGCTTAACTCCATTTGTATGTGCTACAGGCTGCAGGCAATGCTGCTGCTGCTTAACTCCATTTGTATGTGCTACAGGCTGCAGGCAATGCTGCTGCTGCTTAACTCCATTTGTATGTGCTACAGGCTGCAGGCAATGCTGCTGCTGCTTAACTCCATTTGTATGTGCTACAGGCTGCAGGCAATGCTGCTGCTTAACTCCATTTGTATGTGCTACAGGCTGCAGGCAATGCTGCTGCTGCTTAACTCCATTTGTATGTGCTACAGGCTGCAGGCAATGCTGCTGCTGCTTAACTCCATTTGTATGTGCTACAGGCTGCAGGCAATGCTGCTGCTGCTTAACTCCATTTGTATGTGCTACAGGCTGCAGGCAATGCTGCTGCTTAACTCCATTTGTATGTGCTACAGGCTGCAGGCAATGCTGCTGCTGCTTAACTCCATTTGTATGTGCTACAGGCTGCAGGCAATGCTGCTGCTGCTTAACTCCATTTGTATGTGCTACAGGCTGCAGGCAATGCTGCTGCTGCTTAACTCCATTTGTATGTGCTACAGGCTGCAGGCAATGCTGCTGCTTAACTCCATTTGTATGTGCTACAGGCTGCAGGCAATGCTGCTGCTGCTTAACTCCATTTGTATGTGCTACAGGCTGCAGGCAATGCTGCTGCTGCTTAACTCCATTTGTATGTGCTACAGGCTGCAGGCAATGCTGCTGCTTAACTCCATTTGTATGTGCTACAGGCTGCAGGCAATGCTGCTGCTGCTTAACTCCATTTGTATGTGCTACAGGCTGCAGGCAATGCTGCTGCTTAACTCCATTTGTATGTGCTACAGGCTGCAGGCAATGCTGCTGCTGCTTAACTCCATTTGTATGTGCTACAGGCTGCAGGCAATGCTGCTGCTGCTTAACTCCATTTGTATGTGCTATAGGCTGCAGGCAATGCTGCTGCTGCTTAACTCCATTTGTATGTGCTACAGGCTGTAGGCATATGCTCCTGCTGCTTAACTCCATTTGTATGTGCTACAGGCTGCAGGCAATGCTGCTGCTTAACTCTATTTGTATGTGCTACAGGCTGCAGGCAATGCTGCTGCTGCTTAACACCATTTGTATGAGCTACAGGCTGCATGCAATGCTGCTGCTGCTTAACTCCATTTGTATGTGCTACAGGCTGCAGGCAATGCTGCTGCTTAACTCCATTTGTATGTGCTACAGGCTGCAGGCAATGCTGCTGCTGCTTAACTCCATTTGTATGTGCTACAGGCTGCAGGCAATGCTGCTGCTGCTTAACTCCATTTGTATGTGCTACAGGCTGCAGGCAATGCTGCTGCTGCTTAACTCCATTTGTATGTGCTACAGGCTGCAGGCAATGCTGCTGCTGCTTAACTCCATTTGTATGTGCTACAGGCTGCAGGCAATGCTGCTGCTGCTTAACTCCATTTGTATGTGCTACAGGCTGCAGGCAATGCTGCTGCTGCTTAACTCTATTTGTATAGGCTACAAGCTGCAGGCAATGCTGCTGCTGCTTAACTCCATTTGTATGTGCTACAGGCTGCAGGCAATGCTGCTGCTGCTTAACTCCATTTGTATGTGCTACAGGCTGCAGGCAATGCTGCTGCTGCTTAACTCCATTTGTATGTGCTACAGGCTGCAGGCAATGCTGCTGCTTAACTCCATTTGTATGTGCTACAGGCTGCAGGCAATGCTGCTGCTGCTTAACTCCATTTGTATGTGCTACAGGCTGCAGGCAATGCTGCTGGTGCTTAACTCCATTTTTATGTGCTACAGGCTGCAGGCAATGCTGCTGCTGCTTAACTCCATTTGTATGTGCTACATCTGCAGGCATTGCTGCTGCTGCTTAACTTCATTTGTATGTGCTGCAGGCTGCAGGCAATGCTGCTGCTGCTTAACTCCATTTGTATGTGCTACAGGCAGCAGGCAATGCTGCTGCTGCTTAACTCCATTTGTATGTGCTACAGGCTGCAGGCAATGCTGCTGCTGCTTAACTCCATTTGTATGTGCTACAGGCTGTAGGCAATGCTGCTGCTGCTTAACTCCATTTGCATGTGCTACAGGCTGCAGGCAATGCTGCTGCTTAACTCCATTTGTATGTGCTACAGGATGCAGGCAATGCTGCTGCTGCTTAACTCCATTTGTATGTGCTACAGGCTACACGCAATGCTGCTGCTTAACTCCATTTGTATGTGCTACAGGCTGCAGGCAATGCTGCTGCTGCTTAACTCCATTTGTATGTGCTACAGGCTGCAGGCAATGCTGCTGCTGCTTAACTCCATTTGTATGTGCTACAGGCTGCAGGCAATGCTGCTGCTTAACTCCATTTGTATGTGCTACAGGCTGCAGGCAATGCTGCTGCTGCTTAACTCCATTTGTATGTGCTACAGGCTGCAGGCAATGCTGCTGCTTAACTCCATTTGTATGTGCTACAGGCTGCAGGCAATGCTGCTGCTGCTTAACTCCATTTGTATGTGCTACAGGCTGCAGGCAATGCTGCTGCTGCTTAACTCCATTTGTATGTGCTACAGGCTGCAGGCAATGCTGCTGCTGCTTAACTCCATTTGTATGTGCTACAGGCTGCAGGCAATGCTGCTGCTGCTGCTTAACTCCATTTGTATGTGCTACAGGCTGCAGGCAATGCTGCTGCTGCTTAACACCATTTGTATGTGCTACAGGCTGCAGGCAATGCTGCTGCTGCTTAACTCCATTTGTATGTGCTACAGGCTGCAGGCAATGCTGCTGCTGCTTAACTCCATTTGTATGTGCTACAGGCTGCAGGCAATGCTGCTGCTGCTTAACTCCATTTGTATGTGCTACAGGCTGCAGGCAATGCTGCTGCTGCTTAACTCCATTTGTATGTGCTACAGGCTGCAGGCAATGCTGCTGCTGCTTAACTCCATTTGTATGTGCTACAGGCTGCAGGCAATGCTGCTGCTGCTTAACTCCATTTGTATTTGCTACAGGCTGCAGGCAATGCTGCTGCTGCTTAACTCCATTTGTATGTGCTACAGGCTGCAGGCAATGCTGCTGCTTAACTCCATTTGTATGTGCTACAGGCTGCAGGCAATGCTGCTGCTGCTTAACTCCATTTGTATGTGCTACAGGCTGCAGGCAATGCTGCTGCTTAACTCCATTTGTATGTGCTACAGGCTGCAGGCAATGCTGCTGCTGCTTAACTCCATTTGTATGTGCTACAGGCTGCAGGCAATGCTGCTGCTGCTTAACTCCATTTGTATGTGCTACAGGCTGCAGGCAATGCTGCTGCTGCTTAACTCCATTTGTATGTGCTACAGGCTGCAGGCAATGCTGCTGCTGCTTAACTCCATTTGTATGTGCTACAGGCTGCAGGCAATGCTGCTGCTGCTTAACTCCATTTGTATGTGCTACAGGCTGCAGGCAATGCTGCTGCTGCTTAACTCCATTTGTATGTGCTACAGGCTGCAGGCAATGCTGCTGCTGCTTAACTCTATTTGTATGTGCTACAGGCTGCAAGCAATGCTGCTGCTGCTTAACTCCATTTGTATGTGCTACAGGCTGCATGCAATGATGCTGCTGCTTAACTCTATTTGCATGTGCTACAGGCTGCAGGCAATGCTGCTGCTGCTTAACTCCATTTGTATGTGCTACAGGCTGCAGGCAATGCTGCTGCTGCTTAACTCCATTTGTATGTGCTACAGGCTGCAGGCAATGCTGCTGCTGCTTAACTCCATTTGTATGTGCTACAGGCTGCAGGCAATGCTGCTACTGCTTAACTCCATTTGTAAGTGCTACAGGCTGCAGGCAATGCTGCTGCTGCTTAACTCTATTTGTATGTGCTACAGGCTGCAGGCAATGCTGCTGCTGCTTAACTCCATTTGTATGTGCTACAGGCTGCAGGCAATGCTGCTGCTGCTTAACTCTATTTGCATGTGCTACAGGCTGCAAGCAATGCTGCTGCTGCTTAACTCCATCTGTATGTGCTAAAGGCTGTGGGCAATGCTGCTGCTGCTTAACTCCATTTGTAAGTGCTATAGGCTGCAGGCAATGCTGCTGTTTAACTCCATTTGTATGTGCTACAGGCTGCAGGCAATGCTGCTGCTGCTTAACTCCATTTGTATGTGCTACAGGCTGCAGGCAATGCTGCTGCTGCTTAACTCCATTTGTATGTGCTACAGGCTGCAGGCAATGCTGCTGCTGCTTAACTCCATTTGTATGTGCTACAGGCTGCAGGCAATGCTGCTGCTGCTTAACTCCATTTGTATGCGCTACAGGCTGCAGGCAATGCTGCTGCTGCTTAACTCCATTTGTATGTGCTACAGGCTGCAGGCAATGCTGCTGCTTAACTCCATTTGTATGTGCTACAGGCTGCAGGCAATGCTGCTGCTGCTTAACTCCATTTGTATGTGCTACAGGCTGCAGGCAATGCTGCTGCTGCTTAACTCCATTTGTATGTGCTACAGGCTGCAGGCAATGCTGCTGCTGCTTAACTCCATTTGTATGTGCTACAGGCTGCAGGCAACTCTGCTGCTGTTTAACTCCATTTGTATGTGCTACAGGCTACAGGCAATGCTGCTGCTGCTTAACTCCATTTGTCTGTGCTACAGGCTGCATAAAATGCTGCTGCTGCTTAACTCCATTTGTATGTGCTACAGGCTGCAGGCAATGCTGCTGCTTAACTCCATTTGTATGTGCTACAGGCTGCAGGCAATGCTGCTGCTGCTTAACTCCATTTGTATGTGCTACAGGCTGCAGGCAATGCTGCTGCTGCTTAACTCCATTTGTATGTGCTACAGGCTGCAGGCAATGCTGCTGCTGCTTAACTCCATTTGTATGTGCTACAGGCTGCAGGCAATGCTGCTGCTGCTGCTTAACTCCATTTGTATGTGCTACAGGCTGCAGGCAATGCTGCTGCTGCTTAACACCATTTGTATGTGCTACAGGCTGCAGGCAATGCTGCTGCTGCTTAACTCCATTTGTATGTGCTACAGGCTGCAGGCAATGCTGCTGCTGCTTAACTCCATTTGTATGTGCTACAGGCTGCAGGCAATGCTGCTGCTGCTTAACTCCATTTGTATGTGCTACAGGCTGCAGGCAATGCTGCTGCTGCTTAACTCCATTTGTATGTGCTACAGGCTGCAGGCAATGCTGCTGCTGCTTAACTCCATTTGTATGTGCTACAGGCTGCAGGCAATGCTGCTGCTTAACTCCATTTGTATGTGCTACAGGCTGCAGGCAATGCTGCTGCTGCTTAACTCCATTTGTATGTGCTACAGGCTGCAGGTAATGCTGCTGCTGCTTAACTCCATTTGTATGTGCTACAGGCTGCAGGCAATGCTGCTGCTGCTTAACTCCATTTGTATGTGCTACAGGCTGCAGGCAATGCTGCTGCTTAACTCCATTTGTATGTGCTACAGGCTGCAGGCAATGCTGCTGCTGCTTAACTCCATTTGTATGTGCTACAGGCTGCAGGCAATGCTGCTGCTTAACTCCATTTGTATGTGCTACAGGCTGCAGGCAATGCTGCTGCTGCTTAACTCCATTTGTATGTGCTACAGGCTGCAGGCAATGCTGCTGCTTAACTCCATTTGTATGTGCTACAGGCTGCAGGCAATGCTGCTGCTGCTTAACTCCATTTGTATGTGCTACAGGCTGCAGGCAATGCTGCTGCTGCTTAACTCCATTTGTATGTGCTACAGGCTGCAGGCAATGCTGCTGCTTAACTCCATTTGTATGTGCTACAGGCTGCAGGCAATGCTGCTGCTTAACTCCATTTGTATGTGCTACAGGCTGCAGGCAATGCTGCTGCTGCTTAACTCCATTTGTATGTGCTACAGGCTGCAGGCAATGCTGCTGCTTAACTCCATTTGTATGTGCTACAGGCTGCAGGCAATGCTGCTGCTGCTTAACTCCATTTGTATGTGCTACAGGCTGCAGGCAATGCTGCTGCTGCTTAACTCCATTTGTATGTGCTACAGGCTGCAGGCAATGCTGCTGCTGCTTAACTCCATTTGTATGTGCTACAGGCTGCAGGCAATGCTGCTGCTTAACTCCATTTGTATGTGCTACAGGCTGCAGGCAATGCTGCTGCTTAACTCCATTTGTATGTGCTACAGGCTGCAGGCAATGCTGCTGCTGCTTAACTCCATTTGTATGTGCTACAGGCTGCAGGCAATGCTGCTGCTGCTTAACTCCATTTGTATGTGCTACAGGCTGCAAGGAATGCTGTTGCTTAACTCCATTTGAATGTGCTACAGGCTGCAGGCAATGTTGCTGCTGCTTAACTCCATTTGTATGTGCTACAGGCTGCAGGCAATGCTGCTGCTGCTTAACTCCATTTGTATGTGCTACAGGCTGCAGGCAATGCTGCTGCTGCTTAACTCCATTTGTATGTGCTACAGGCTGCAGGCAATGCTGCTGCTGCTTAACTCCATTTGTATGTGCTACAGGCTGCAGGTAATGCTGCTACTGCTTAATTCCATTTGTATGTGCTACAGGCTGCAGGCAATGCTGCTGTTTTACTCCCTTTGTATGTGCTACAGGCTGCAGGCAATGCTGCTGCTGCTTAACTCCATTTGTATGTGCTACAGGCTGCAGGCAATGCTGCTGCTGCTTAACTCCATTTGTATGTGCTACAGGCTGTGGGCAATGCTGCTGCTGCTTAACTCCATTTGTAAGTGCTACAGGCTGCAGGCAATGCTGCTGCTGCTTAACTCCATCTGTATGTGCTACAGGCTGCAGGCAATGCTGCTGCTGCTTAACTCCATTTGTATGTGCTACAGGCTGTAGACAATGCTGATGCTGCTTAACTCCATCTGTATGTGCTACAGGCTGTGGGCAATGCTGCTGCTGCTTAACTCCATTTGTATGTGCTACAGGCTGCAGGCAATGCTGCTGCTGCTTAACTCCATTTGTATGTGCTACAGGCTGCAGGCAATGCTGCTGCTGCTTAACTCCATTTGTATGTGCTACAGGCTGCAGGCAATGCTGCTGCTGCTTAACTCCATTTGTATGTGCTACAGGCTGCAGGCAATGCTGCTGCTTAACTCCATTTGTATGTGCTACAGGCTGCAGGCAATGCTGCTGCTGCTTAACTCTATTTGTATGTGCTACAGGCTGCAGGCAATGCTGCTGCTGCTTAACTCTATTTGTATGTGCTACAGGCTGCAGGCAATGCTGCTGCTTAACTCTATTTGCATGTGCTACAGGCTGCAGGCAATGCTGCTGCTGCTTAACTCCATCTGTATGTGCTACAGGCTGTGGGCAATGCTGCTGCTGCTTAACTCCATTTGTAAGTGCTACAGGCTGCAGGCAATGCTGATGCTGCTTAACTCCATTTGAATGGGCTACAGGCTGAAAGTAATGCTGCTGCTGCTTAACTCCATTTGTATGTGCTACAGGCTGCAGGCAATGCTGCTGCTGCTTAACTCCATTTGTATGTGCTACAGGCTGCAGGCAATGCTGCTGCTTAACTCCATTTGTATGTGCTACAGGCTGCAGGCAATGCTGCTGCTTAACTCCATTTGTATGTGCTACAGGCTGCAGGCAATGCTGCTGCTGCTTAACTCCATTTGTATGTGCTACAGGCTGCAGGCAATGCTGCTGCTGCTTAACTCCATTTGTATGTGCTACAGGCTGCAGGCAATGCTGCTGCTGCTTAACTCCATTTGTATGTGCTACAGGCTGCAGGCAATGCTGCTGCTTAACTCCATTTGTATGTGCTACAGGCTGCAGGCAATGCTGCTGCTGCTTAACTCCATTTGTATGTGCTACAGGCTGCAGGCAATGCTGCTGCCTAACTCCATTTGTATGTGCTACAGGCTGCAGGCAATGCTGCTGCTGCTTAACTCCATTTGTATGTGCTACAGGCTGCAGGCAATGCTGCTGCTGCTTAACTCCATTTGTATGTGCTACAGGCTGCAGGCAATGCTGCTGCTTAACTCCATTTGTATGTGCTACAGGCTGCAGGCAATGCTGCTGCTGCTTAACTCCATTTGTATGTGCTACAGGCTGCAGGCAATGCTGCTGCTGCTTAACTCCATTTGTACGTGCTACAGGCTGCAGGCTATGCTGCTGCTGCTTAACTCCATTTGTATGTGCTACAGGCTGCAGGCAATGCTGCTGCTGCTTAACTCCATTTGTATGTGCTACAGGCTGCAGGCAATGCTGCTGCTGCTTAACTCCATTTGTATGTGCTACAGGCTGCAGGCAATGCTGCTGCTTAACTCCATTTGTATGTGCTACAGGCTGCAGGCAATGCTGCTGCTGCTTAACTCCATTTGTATGTGCTACAGGCTACAGGCAATGCTGCTGCTTAACACCATTTGTATGTGCTACAGGCTGCAGGCAATGCTGCTGCTGCTTAACTCCATTTGTATGTGCTACAGGCTGCAGGCAATGCTGCTGCTTAACTCCATTTGTATGTGCTACAGGCTGCAGGCAATGCTGCTGCTGCTTAACTCCATTTGTATGTGCTACAGGCTGCAGGCAATGCTGCTGCTTAACTCCATTTGTATGTGCTACAGGCTGCAGGCAATGCTGCTGCTGCTTAACTCCATTTGTATGTGCTACAGGCTGCAGGCAATGCTGCTGCTGCTTAACTCCATTTGTATGTGCTACAGGCTGCAGGCAATGCTGCTGCTGCTTAACTCCATTTGTATGTGCTACAGGCTGCAGGCAATGCTGCTGCTGCTTAACTCCATTTGTATGTGCTACAGGCTGCAGGCAATGCTGCTGCTTAACTCCATTTGTATGTGCTACAGGCTGCAGGCAATGCTGCTGCTGCTTAACTCCATTTGTATGTGCTACAGGCTGCAGGCAATGCTGCTGCTGCTTAACTCCATTTGTATGTGCTACAGGCTGCAGACAATGCTGCTGCTGCTTGACTCCATTTGTATGTGCTACAGGCTGCAGGCAATGCTGCTGCTGCTTAACTCCATTTGTATGTGCTACAGGCTGCAGGCAATGCTGCTGCTGCTTAACTCCATTTGTATGTTCTACAGGCTGCAGGCAATGCTGCTGCTGCTTAACTCCATTTGTATGTGCTACAGGCTGCAGGCAATGCTGCTGCTGCTTAACTCCATTTGTATGTGCTACAGGCTGCAGGCAATGCTGCTGCTTAACTCCATTTGTATGTGCTACAGGCTGCAGGCAATGCTGCTGCTGCTGCTGCTTAACTCCATTTGTATGTGCTACAGGCTGCAGGCAATGCTGCTGCTGCTTAACTCCATTTGTATGTGCTACAGGCTGCAGGCAATGCTGCTGCTGCTTAACTCCATTTGTATGTGCTACAGGCTGCAGGCAATGCTGCTGCTGCTTAACTCCATTTGTATGTGCTACAGGCTGCAGGCAATGCTGCTGCTTAACTCCATTTGTATGTGCTACAGGCTGCAGGCAATGCTGCTGCTGCTTAACTCCATTTGTATGTGCTACAGGCTGCAGGCAATGCTGCTGCTGCTTAACTCCATTTGTATGTGCTACAGGCTGCAGGCAATGCTGCTGCTGCTTAACTCCATTTGTATGTGCTACAGGCTGCAGGCAATGCTGCTGCTGCTTAACTCCATTTGTATGTGCTACAGGCTGCAGGCAATGCTGCTGCTTAACTCCATTTGTATGTGCTACAGGCTGCAGGCAATGCTGCTGCTGCTTAACTCCATTTGTATGTGCTACAGGCTGCAGGCAATGCTGCTGCTGCTTAACTCCATTTGTATGTGCTACAGGCTGCAGGCAATGCTGCTGCTGCTTAACTCTATTTGTATGTGCTACAGGCTGCAGGCAATGCTGCTGCTGCTTAACTCCATTTGTATGTGCTACAGGCTGCATGCAATTCTGCTGCTGCTTAACTCTATTTGTATGTGCTACAGGCTGCAGGCAATGCTGCTGCTTAACTCCATTTGTATGTGCTACAGGCTGCAGGCAATGCTGCTGCTTAACTCCATTTGTATGTGCTACAGGCTGCAGGCAATGCTGCTGCTGCTTAACTCCATTTGTATGTGCTACAGGCTGCAGGCAATGCTGCTGCTGCTTAACTCCATTTGTATGTGCTACAGGCTGCAGGCAATGCTGCTGCTGCTTAACTCCATTTGTATGTGCTACAGGCTGCAGGCAATGCTGCTGCTGCTTAACTCCATTTGTATGTGCTACAGGCTGCAGGCAATGCTGCTGCTTAACTCCATTTGTATGCGCTACAGGCTGCAGGCAATGCTGCTGCTGCTTAACTCCATTTGTATGCGCTACAGGCTGCAGGCAATGCTGCTGCTGCTTAACTCCATTTGTATGTGCTACAGGCTGCAGGCAATGCTGCTGCTTAACTCCATTTGTATGTGCTACAGGCTGCAGGCAATGCTGCTGCTGCTTAACTCCATTTGTATGTGCTACAGGCTGCAGGCAATGCTGCTGCTGCTTAACTCCATTTGTATGTGCTACAGGCTGCAGGCAATGCTGCTGCTGCTTAACTCAATTTGTACGTGCTACAGGCTGCAGGCTATGCTGCTGCTGCTTAACTCCATTTTTATGTGCTACAGGCTGCAGGCAATGCTGCTGCTGCTTAACTCCATTTGTATGTGCTACAGGCTGCAGGCAATGCTGCTGCTGCTTAACTCCATTTGTATGTGCTACAGGCTGCAGGCAATGCTGCTGCTGCTTAACTCCATTTGTATGTGCTACAGGCTGCAGGCAATGCTGCTGCTGCTTAACTCCATTTGTATGTGCTACAGGCTGCAGGCAATGCTGCTGCTTAACTCCATTTGTATGTACTACAGGCTGTAGGGAATGCTGCTGCTGCTTAACTCCATTTGTATGTGCTACAAGCTGCAGGCAATGCTGCTGCTGCTTAACTCCATTTGTATGTGCTACAGGCTGCAGGCAATGCTGCTGCTGCTTAACTCCATTTGTATGTGCTACAGGCTGCAGGCAATGCTGCTGCTGCTTAACTCCATTTGTATGTGCTACAGGCTGCAGGCAATGCTGCTGCTTAACTCCATTTGTATGTGCTACAGGCTGCAGGCAATGCTGCTGCTGCTTAACTCCATTTGTATGTGCTACAGGCTGCAGGCAATGCTGCTGCTTAACTCCATTTGTATGTGCTACAGGCTGCAGGCAATGCTGCTGCTGCTTAACTCCATTTGTATGTGCTACAGGCTGTAGGTAATGCTGCTGCTGCTTAACTCCATTTGTATGTGCTACAGGCTGCAGGCAATGCTGCTGCTGCTTAACTCCATTTGTATGTGCTACAGGCTGCAGGCAATGCTGCTGCTGCTTAACTCCATTTGTATGTGCTACAGGCTGCAGGCAATGCTGCTGCTGCTTAACTCCATTTGTATGTGCTACAGGCTGCAGGCAATGCTGCTGCTGCTTAACTCCATTTGTATGTGCTACAGGCTGCAGGCAATGCTGCTGCTGCTTAACTCCATTTGTATGTGCTACAGGTTGCAGGCAATGCTGCTGCTTAACTCCATTTGTATGTGCTACAGGCTGCAGGCAATGCTGCTGCTGCTTAACTCCATTTGTATGTGCTACAGGCTGCAGGCAATGCTGCTGCTTAACTCCATTTGTATGTGCTACAGGCTGCAGGCAATGCTGCTGCTTAACTCCATTTGTATGTGCTACAGGCTGCAGGCAATGCTGCTGCTTAACTCCATTTGTATGTGCTACAGGCTGCAGGCAATGCTGCTGCTGCTTAACTCCATTTGTATGTGCTACAGGCTGCAGGCAATGCTGCTGCTGCTTAACTCCATTTGTATGTGCTACAGGCTGCAGGCAATGCTGCTGCTGCTTAACTCCATTTGCATGTGCTACAGGCTGCAGGCAATGCTGCTGCTGCTTAACCCCATTTGTATGTGCTACAGGCTGCAGGCAATGCTGCTGCTGCTTAACCCCATTTGTATGTGCTACAGACTGCAGACAATGCTGCTGCTGCTTAACTCCATTTGTATGTGCTACAGGCTGCAGGCAATGCTGCTGCTGCTTAACTCCATTTGTATGTGCTACAGGCTGCAGGCAATGCTGCTGCTTAACTCCATTTGTATGTGCTACATGCTGCAGGCAATGCTGCTGCTGCTTAACTCCATTTGTATGTGCTACAGGCTGCAGGCAATGCTGCTGCTTAACTCCATTTGTATGTGCTACAGGCTGCAGGCAATGCTGCTGCTGCTTAACTCCATTTGTATGTGCTACAGGCTGCAGGCAATGCTGCTGCTTAACTCCATTTGTATGTGCTACAGGCTGCAGGCAATGCTGCTGCTGCTTAACTCCATTTGTATGTGCTACAGGCTGCAGGCAATGCTGCTGCTGCTTAACTCCATTTGTATGTGCTACAGGCTGCAGGCAATGCTGCTGCTGCTTAACTCCATTTGTATGTGCTACAGGCTGCAGGCAATGCTGCTGCTGCTTAACTCCATTTGTATGTGCTACAGGCTGCAGGCAATGCTGCTGCTGCTTAACTCCATTTGTATGTGCTACAGGCTGCAGGCAATGCTGCTGCTTAACTCCATTTGTATGTGCTACAGGCTGCAGGCAATGCTGCTGCTGCTGCTTAACTCCATTTGTATGTGCTACAGGCTGCAGGCAATGCTGCTGCTGCTTAACTCCATTTGTATGTGCTACAGGCTGCAGGCAATGCTGCTGCTGCTGCTTAACTCCATTTGTATGTGCTACAGGCTGCAGGCAATGCTGCTGCTGCTTAACTCCATTTGTATGTGCTACAGGCTGCAGGCAATGCTGCTGCTGCTTAACTCCATTTGTATGTGCTACAGGCTGCAGGCAATGCTGCTGCTGCTTAACTCCATTTGTATGTGCTACAGGCTGCAGGCAATGCTGCTGCTTAACTCCATTTGTATGTGCTACAGGCTGCAGGCAATGCTGCTGCTGCTTAACTCCATTTGTATGTGCTACAGGCTGCAGGCAATGCTGCTGCTGCTTAACTCCATTTGTATGTGCTACAGGCTGCAGGCAATGCTGCTGCTGCTTAACTCCATTTGTATGTGCTACAGGCTGCAGGCAATGCTGCTGCTGCTTAACTCCATTTGTATGTGCTACAGGCTGCAGGCAATGCTGCTGCTTAACTCCATTTGTATGTGCTACAGGCTGCAGGCAATGCTGCTGCTGCTTAACTCCATTTGTATGTGCTACAGGCTGCAGGCAATGCTGCTGCTGCTTAACTCCATTTGTATGTGCTACAGGCTGCAGGCAATGCTGCTGCTTAACTCCATTTGTATGTGCTACAGGCTGCAGGCAATGCTGCTGCTGCTTAACTCCATTTGTATGTGCTACAGGCTGCAGGCAATGCTGCTGCTGCTTAACTCCATTTGTATGTGCTACAGGCTGCAGGCAATGCTGCTGCTGCTTAACTCCATTTGTATGTGCTACAGGCTGCAGGCAATGCTGCTGCTGCTTAACTCCATTTGTATGTGCTACAGGCTGCAGGCAATGCTGCTGCTGCTTAACTCCATTTGTATGTGCTACAGGCTGCAGGCAATGCTGCTGCTGCTTAACTCCATTTGTATGTGCTACAGGCTGCAGGCAATGCTGCTGCTGCTGCTTAACTCCATTTGTATGTGCTACAGGCTGCAGGCAATGCTGCTGCTGCTTAACTCCATTTGTATGTGCTACAGGCTGCAGGCAATGCTGCTGCTTAACTCCATTTGTATGTGCTACAGGCTGCAGGCAATGCTGCTGCTGCTTAACTCCATTTGTATGTGCTACAGGCTGCAGGCAATGCTGCTGCTGCTTAACTCCATTTGTATGTGCTACAGGCTGCAGGCAATGCTGCTGCTGCTTAACTCTATTTGTATGTGCTACAGGCTGCAGGCAATGCTGCTGCTGCTTAACTCCATTTGTATGTGCTACAGGCTGCAGGCAATGCTGCTGCTGCATAACTCGATTTCTATGTGCTACAGGCTACAGGCAATGCTGCTGCTGCTTAACTCCATTTGTATGTGCTACAGGCTGCAGGCAATGCTGCTGCTTAACACCATTTGTATGTGCTACAGGCTGCAGGCAATGCTGCTGCTGCTTAACTCCATTTGTATGTGCTACAGGCTGCAGGCAATGCTGCTGCTGCTTAACTCCATTTGTATGTGCTACAGGCTGCAGGCAATGCTGCTGCTGCTTAACTCCATTTGTATGTGCTACAGGCTGCAGGCAATGCTGCTGCTGCTTAACTCCATTTGTATGTGCTACAGGCTGCAGGCAATGCTGCTGCTGCTTAACTCCATTTGTATGCGCTACAGGCTGCAGGCAATGCTGCTGCTTAACTCCATTTGTATGTGCTACAGGCTGCAGGCAATGCTGCTGCTGCTTAACTCCATTTGTATGTGCTACAGGCTGCAGACAATGCTGCTGCTTAACACCATTTGTATGTGTTACAGGCTGCAGGTAATGCTGCTGCTGCTTAACTCCATTTGTATGTGCTACAGGCTGCAGGCAATGCTGCTGCTGCTTAACTCCATTTGTATGTGCTACAGGCTGCAGGCAATGCTGCTGCTTAACTCCATTTGTATGTGCTACAGGCTGCAGGCAATGCTGCTGCTGCTTAACTCCATTTGTATGTGCTACAGGCTGCAGGCAATGCTGCTGCTGCTTAACTCCATTTGTATGTGCTACAGGCTGCAGGCAATGCTGCTGCTGCTGCTTAACTCCATTTGTATGTGCTACAGGCTGCAGGCAATGCTGCTGCTGCTTAACACCATTTGTATGTGCTACAGGCTGCAGGCAATGCTGCTGCTGCTTAACTCCATTTGTATGTGCTACAGGCTGCAGGCAATGCTGCTGCTGCTTAACTCCATTTGTATGTGCTACAGGCTGCAGGCAATGCTGCTGCTGCTTAACTCCATTTGTATGTGCTACAGGCTGCAGGCAATGCTGCTGCTGCTTAACTCCATTTGTATGTGCTACAGGCTGCAGGCAATGCTGCTGCTTAACTCCATTTGTATGTGCTACAGGCTGCAGGCAATGCTGCTGCTGCTTAACTCCATTTGTATGTGCTACAGGCTGCAGGCAATGCTGCTGCTTAACTCCATTTGTATGTGCTACAGGCTGCAGGCAATGCTGCTGCTGCTTAACTCCATTTGTATGTGCTACAGGCTGCAGGTAATGCTGCTGCTTAACTCCATTTGTATGTGCTACAGGCTGCAGGCAATGCTGCTGCTGCTTAACTCCATTTGTATGTGCTACAGGCTGCAGGCAATGCTGCTGCTGCTTAACTCCATTTGTATGTGCTACAGGCTGCAGGCAATGCTGCTGCTTAACTCCATTTGTATGTGCTACAGGCTGCAGGCAATGCTGCTGCTGCTGCTTAACTCCATTTGTATGTGCTACAGGCTGCAGGCAATGCTGCTGCTGCTTAACTCCATTTGTATGTGCTACAGGCTGCAGGCAATGCTGCTGCTGCTTAACTCCATTTGTATGTGCTACAGGCTGCAGGCAATGCTGCTGCTTAACTCCATTTGTATGTGCTACAGGCTGCAGGCAATGCTGCTGCTTAACTCCATTTGTATGTGCTACAGGCTGCAGGCAATGCTGCTGCTTAACTCCATTTGTATGTGCTACAGGCTGCAGGCAATGCTGCTGCTTAACTCCATTTGTATGTGCTACAGGCTGCAGGCAATGCTGCTGCTGCTTAACTCCATTTGTATGTGCTACAGGCTGCAGGCAATGCTGCTGCTGCTTAACTCCATTTGTATGTGCTACAGGCTGCAAGCAATGCTGCTGCTGCTTAACTCCATTTGTATGTGCTACAGGCTGCAGGCAATGCTGCTGCTGCTTAACTCCATTTGTATGTGCTACAGGCTGCAGGCAATGCTGCTGCTGCTTAACTCCATTTGTATGTGCTACAGGCTGCAGGCAATGCTGCTGCTGCTTAACTCCATTTGTATGTGCTACAGGCTGCAGGCAATGCTGCTGCTGCTTAACTCCATTTGTATGTGCTACAGGCTGCAGGCAATGCTGCTGCTGCTTAACTCCATTTGTATGTGCTACAGGCTGCAGGCAATGCTGCTGCTTAACTCCATTTGTATGTGCTACAGGCTGCAGGCAATGCTGCTGCTGCTGCTTAACTCCATTTGTATGTGCTACAGGCTGCAGGCAATGCTGCTGCTTAACTCCATTTGTATGTGCTACAGGCTGCAGGCAATGCTGCTGCTGCTTAACTCCATTTGTATGTGCTACAGGCTGCAGGCAATGCTGCTGCTGCTTAACTCCATTTGTATGTGCTACAGGCTGCAGGCAATGCTGCTGCTTAACTCCATTTGTATGTGCTACAGGCTGCAGGCAATGCTGCTGCTGCTTAACTCCATTTGTATGTGCTACAGGCTGCAGGTAATGCTGCTGCTGCTTAACTCAATTTGTATGTGCTACAGGCTGCAGGCAATGCTGCTGCTGCTTAACTCCATTTGTATGTGCTACAGGCTGCAGGCAATGCTGCTGCTGCTTAACTCCATTTGTATGTGCTACAGGCTGCAGGCAATGCTGCTGCTGCTTAACTCCATTTGTATGTGCTACAGGCTGCAGGCAATGCTGCTGCTGCTTAACTCCATTTGTATGTGCTACAGGCTGCAGGCAATGCTGCTGCTGCTTAACTCCATTTGTATGTGCTACAGGCTGCAGGCAATGCTGCTGCTGCTTAACTCCATTTGTATGTGCTACAGGCTGCAGGCAATGCTGCTGCTTAACTCCATTTGTATGTGCTACAGGCTGCAGGCAATGCTGCTGCTGCTTAACTCCATTTGTATGTGCTACAGGCTGCAGGCAATGCTGCTGCTTAACTCCATTTGTATGTGCTACAGGCTGCAGGCAATGCTGCTGCTGCTTAACTCCATTTGTATGTGCTACAGGCTGCAGGCAATGCTGCTGCTGCTTAACTCCATTTGTATGTGCTACAGGCTGCAGGCAATGCTGCTGCTGCTTAACTCCATTTGTATGTGCTACAGGCTGCAGGCAATGCTGCTGCTGCTTAACTCCATTTGTATGTGCTACAGGCTGCAGGCAATGCTGCTGCTGCTTAACTCCATTTGTATGTGCTACAGGCTGCAGGCAATGCTGCTGCTTAACTCCATTTGTATGTGCTACAGGCTGCAGGCAATGCTGCTGCTGCTTAACTCCATTTGTATGTGCTACAGGCTGCAGGCAATGCTGCTGCTGCTTAACTCCATTTGTATGTGCTACAGGCTGCAGGCAATGCTGCTGCTGCTTAACTCCATTTGTATGTGCTACAGGCTGCAGGCAATGCTGCTGCTGCTTAACTCCATTTGTATGTGCTACAGGCTGCAGGCAATGCTGCTGCTGCTTAACTCCATTTGTATGTGCTACAGGCTGCAGGCAATGCTGCTGCTGCTTAACTCCATTTGTATGTGCTACAGGCTGCAGGCAATGCTGCTGCTTAACTCCATTTGTATGTGCTACAGGCTGCAGGCAATGCTGCTGCTGCTTAACTCCATTTGTATGTGCTACAGGCTGCAGGCAATGCTGCTGCTGCTTAACTCCATTTGTATGTGCTACAGGCTGCAGGCAATGCTGCTGCTGCTTAACTCCATTTGTATGTGCTACAGGCTGCAGGCAATGCTGCTGCTGCTTAACTCCATTTGTATGTGCTACAGGCTGCAGGCAATGCTGCTGCTGCTTAACTCTATTTGTATGTGCTACAGGCTGCAGGCAATGCTGCTGCTTAACTCCATTTGTATGTGCTACAGGCTGCAGGCAATGCTGCTGCTGCTTAACTCCATTTGTATGTGCTACAGGCTGCAGGCAATGCTGCTGCTGCTTAACTCCATTTGTATGTGCTACAGGCTGCAGGCAATGCTGCTGCTGCTTAACTCCATTTGTATGTGCTACAGGCTGCAGGCAATGCTGCTGCTGCTTAACTCCATTTGTATGTGCTACAGGCTGCAGGCAATGCTGCTGCTTAACTCCATTTGTATGTGCTACAGGCTGCAGGCAATGCTGCTGCTGCTTAACTCCATTTGTATGTGCTACAGGCTGCAGGCAATGCTGCTGCTGCTTAACTCCATTTGTATGTGCTACAGGCTGCAGGCAATGCTGCTGCTGCTTAACTCCATTTGTATGTGCTACAGGCTGCAGGCAATGCTGCTGCTGCTTAACTCCATTTGTATGTGCTACAGGCTGCAGGCAATGCTGCTGCTGCTTAACTCCATTTGTATGCACTACAGGCTGCAGGCAATGATGCTGCTGCTTGACTCCATTTGTATGTGCTACAGGCAATGCTGCTGCTGCTTAACTCCATTTGTGTGTGTTACAGGCTGCAGGCAATGCTGCTGCTGCTTAACTTCATTTGTATGTGCTACAGGCTGCAGGCAATGCTGCTGCTGCTTAACTCCATTTGTATGTGCTACAGGCAATGCTGCTGCTGCTTAACTCCATTTGTATGTGCTACAGGCTGCAGGCAATGCTGCTGCTGCTTAACTCCATTTGTATGTGCTACAGGCTGCAGGCAATGCTGCTGCTGCTTAACTCCATTTGTATGTGCTACAGGCTGCAGGCAATGCTGCTGCTTAACTCCATTTGTATGTGCTACAGGCTGCAGGCAATGCTGCTGCTGCTTAACTCCATTTGTATGTGCTACAGGCTGCAGGCAATGCTGCTGCTGCTTAACTCCATTTGTATGTGCTACAGGCTGCAGGCAATGCTGCTGCTGCTTAACTCCATTTGTATGTGCTACAGGCTGCAGGCAATGCTGCTGCTTAACTCCATTTGTATGTGCTACAGGCTGCAGGCAATGCTGCTGCTGCTTAACTCCATTTGTATGTGCTACAGGCTGCAGGCAATGCTGCTGCTTAACTCCATTTGTATGTGCTACAGGCTGCAGGCAATGCTGCTGCTTAACTCCATTTGTATGTGCTACAGGCTGCAGGCAATGCTGCTGCTGCTTAACTCCATTTGTATGTGCTACAGGCTGCAGGCAATGCTGCTGCTGCTTAACTCCATTTGTATGTGCTACAGGCTGCAGGCAATGCTGCTGCTTAACTCCATTTGTATGTGCTACAGGCTGCAGGCAATGCTGCTGCTTAACTCCATTTGTATGTGCTACAGGCTGCAGGCAATGCTGCTGCTGCTTAACTCCATTTGTATGTGCTACAGGCTGCAGGCAATGCTGCTGCTTAACTCCATTTGTATGTGCTACAGGCTGCAGGCAATGCTGCTGCTGCTTAACTCCATTTGTATGTGCTACAGGCTGCAGGCAATGCTGCTGCTGCTGCTTAACTCCATTTGTATGTGCTACAGGCTGCAGGCAATGCTGCTGCTGCTTAACTCCATTTGTATGTGCTACAGGCTGCAGGCAATGCTGCTGCTGCTTAACTCCATTTGTATGTGCTACAGGCTGCAGGCAATGCTGCTGCTGCTTAACTCCATTTGTATGTGCTACAGGCTGCAGGCAATGCTGCTGCTTAACTCCATTTGTATGTGCTACAGGCTGCAGGCAATGCTGCTGCTGCTTAACTCCATTTGTATGTGCTACAGGCTGCAGGCAATGCTGCTGCTGCTTAACTCCATTTGTATGTGCTACAGGCTGCAGGCAATGCTGCTGCTGCTTAACTCCATTTGTATGTGCTACAGGCTGCAGGCAATGCTGCTGCTGCTTAACTCCATTTGTATGTGCTACAGGCTGCAGGCAATGCTGCTGCTTAACTCCATTTGTATGTGCTACAGGCTGCAGGCAATGCTGCTGCTTAACTCCATTTGTATGTGCTACAGGCTGCAGGCAATGCTGCTGCTGCTGCTTAACTCCATTTGTATGTGCTACAGGCTGCAGGCAATGCTGCTGCTGCTTAACTCCATTTGTATGTGCTACAGGCTGCAGGCAATGCTGCTGCTGCTTAACTCCATTTGTATGTGCTACAGGCTGCAGGCAATGCTGCTGCTGCTTAACTCCATTTGTATGTGCTACAGGCTGCAGGCAATGCTGCTGCTGCTTAACTCCATTTGTATGTGCTACAGGCTGCAGGCAATGCTGCTGCTGCTTAACTCCATTTGTATGTGCTACAGGCTGCAGGCAATGCTGCTGCTGCTTAACTCCATTTGTATGTGCTACAGGCTGCAGGCAATGCTGCTGCTGCTGCTTAACTCCATTTGTATGTGCTACAGGCTGCAGGCAATGCTGCTGCTGCTTAACTCCATTTGTATGTGCTACAGGCTGCAGGCAATGCTGCTGCTGCTTAACTCCATTTGTATGTGCTACAGGCTGCAGGCAATGCTGCTGCTGCTTAACTCCATTTGTATGTGCTACAGGCTGCAGGCAATGCTGCTGCTGCTTAACTCCATTTGTATGTGCTACAGGCTGCAGGCAATGCTGCTGCTGCTTAACTCCATTTGTATGTGCTACAGGCTGCAGGCAATGCTGCTGCTGCTTAACTCCATTTGTATGTGCTACAGGCTGCAGGCAATGCTGCTGCTGCTTAACTCCATTTGTATGTGCTACAGGCTGCAGGCAATGCTGCTGCTGCTTAACTCCATTTGTATGTGCTACAGGCTGCAGGCAATGCTGCTGCTTAACTCCATTTGTATGTGCTACAGGCTGCAGGCAATGCTGCTGCTGTTTAACTCCATTTGTATGTGCTACAGGCTGCAGGCAATGCTGCTGCTGCTTAACTCCATTTGTATGTGCTACAGGCTGCAGGCAATGCTGCTGCTTAACTCCATTTGTATGTGCTACAGGCTGCAGGCAATGCTGCTGCTTAACTCCATTTGTATGGGCTACAGGCTGCAGGCAATGCTGCTGCTTAACTCCATTTGTATGTGCTACAGGCTGCAGGCAATGCTGCTGCTGCTTAACTCCATTTGTATGTGGTGCAGGCTGCAGGCAATGCTGCTACTGCTTAACTCCATTTGTATGTGCTACAGGCTGCAGGCAATGCTGCTGTTGCTTAACTCCATTTGTATGTGCTACAGGCTGGAGGCAATGCTGGTGCTGCTTAACTCCATTTGTATGGGCTATGAGCTGCAGGCAATGCTGCTGCTTAACTCCATTTGTGTGTGCTACAGGCTGCAGGCAGTGCTGCTGCTGCTTAAATCCATTTGTATGTGGTACAGGCTGCAGGCAATGCTGCTGCTTAACTCCATTTGTATGTGCTACAGGCTCCAGGCAGTGCTGCTGCTACTACCAGTAGGCCTAGGCTGAGACAGAGATTAGTTTTCAGGCCACATTTAACTTATCACAATATACATGACCTGGACATTGTAAAGTGTTACAGTGTGGACAGGGGCGCAGTACAGGTACCCTGCGACCTCTGCCAGCCTCAGCTCAAAACCTCAGCCTTTACCTGCCCGTGTATTAGCTGTGTACTTCTTGCATCAGAGTCAGCCCTAAACTAACACTGTTCCAACTGCTGCATTTACAAGGTAAGTCCTGAACATGTACTGTATTATATAATAATATTATGACCTGTGCTTGTATTTCATCACTTGGTACAGTAACCAACTACAAGGTGAGATATTTGTAAAGAAAGTAATGTTAAATGTGACAGCAGAGATGTATTTCACTTGTATGTGACCATTAGCAAGTAGCAGGTGCCAGGCCTCAAATATTCACTCATTGATACCTCCCCAAAGTAATGATGACCACTGCATGCCCTCAGTTTAGCAACATACAGTTGAAATGGGAAATGATAGCAGAGAAGTTTGAAAGTAATGAGATACACAACAGTTTAGGCTTCACAA
Organism: Protopterus annectens; assembly: GCF_019279795.1. Taxonomy (NCBI): domain Eukaryota; kingdom Metazoa; phylum Chordata; order Ceratodontiformes; family Protopteridae; genus Protopterus; species Protopterus annectens. Next base: position 457,870,920 of record NC_056740.1, read on the forward strand.
CCCTCACAAGATCAAACCAGCAGGATGCAAAACAAGGAGAGTGACAAAAGCGATGATGCCTTGCTTGTTCTGTAGCCGTAGCTCAGCCTGGGTCCACACCCCTTGAAAGAACATTATACCCTTGCATGTTCCATGACAGCAACACAACTTTGCTCTCCCCCCAAAAACAGCAGTCTATGCTTGCTTATGCCATTCAGCCTTCCATTAATTTGATGACATCTGCATATCATATTGTGCCCAGAGAATATCCTCACACATTTTAATGTAAATTATATAGACTGGATTACACACTGCATGTCTCTGAGTACTAGTCAGATAACTGATGAATGATCAAGAAACACAGAAAGGTAGAACACAGCTGTATAGTTGCAAGAAATAATCATAGTAAGTTGTGTGAACAGTAAGTGCACTACATCCAGATATATTACACAGAACACATTTACAAGTGTCAAGGCATGCCTTGATATTGGCGTACATTCAGTTGATCTTGGTTGCGTAAGGCATTATATTATGTACTTGCTGCAAATATTTTTGTGGGGCAAAGATGAAAAGTCCCCTTCCTGTTTTATGACATTACATTCCAGTGAGAGTTGGAATCCAGACCTATGTAGTCATATCTCATGTATACTAACAGTTTCTACTGTGTACATCATAGATTGATTTTCTGCATTTCAACAAATTCTCCAATTTTTATACTTTTTCATTTTTTCCTGGGTTTTTTTAGGCCACTTTTTTCTTGATGCACCATTTAGTACAAATGACTTTGGCTAAACACATTTCATTTACATGTAGAGTGGCAGTGCACAAACTGCACAAATGGGCCACCCAGGTTGGTGGCAACGCACGAAGCATCGGAAACCATCCAGGTGCAATTAACCATAGGCAAAACTGCTCTACAATTTGTAGCATGCTACAGGCCACCCTCTCAAACTCAGGAACCCCACACAGCCTTCCTGAAGACACTGGAGGGTATAAATGTATCTCCAAACACCATTATATTGGGTGACTTCAACTACCCGAATATAGACTGGGAACATTACTCAAGCCCAAACTTTCTAGCCCAAAGGTTCCTGGAGTTCATAAATTCAAATGCCATGGAACAACTAGTCACCATTCCCAAAAGAGGAGAAAATATACTAGATCTCATCATCACAAACATGGGGACAAAATGCTCCACATCGGAAGTATATCCCTCATTGGTGAGATCAGATCATAAACTAATCTCACTGGATATCCACATCCCTCCCCCACCCCAAACAAAAAAGACCACAGTGAAGAACTTCTCTAAAGCAAACTTCACACTACTCAAGACTGGTGTGGTATCCTTCAAGGCCCCCGAGCCAGTGGAAACCACAACCCAAGCTGCGGAAGCCCTTACAAATGCCTTCTACGAACACCTCCAGGACTGCATGGATCAGGCAATCCCTAATAAAACCAAGACTCTTTCCACCGAGGGCAAACGTCCAGTCTGGTGGACCCCAGCCATAAACAAACTTTACAATAAGAGGAGAAAATGATACAAAAATCACTGAACCCACAGACATTGCCAACATACCGGCAGACAGATTCAGTGCAAACTTCACCCCCCCCCCCCCAAAAGAAGAGATAACTATCCCAGCGGAGTGCAGCCTCCCAGACATCTCCAATGCGCAGGTGAAAGCTGCTCTCTCTAAAGCTAAAAACACAGCATCAATGGGACCGGATGGTGTCCCCGGCTGTGTGCTACACAAACTCAATGAGGAACTAAACCCGCACATAAGGCAGCTGTTTAATCTTAGCCTTACCACAGGATACGTGCCCAAGGAGTGGTGTACGGCAACTGTGGTCCCACTCCACAAAGGCGGTGCCTCTACAGACCCTGGTAATTACCGCCCCATAAGCTTAACAAGCCTGGTCTGCAAAGCTTTGGAGAGGATCATAATGGAACTCATAAACAAAGACATAGGGGACTTGCAGACATTGGAGCCGACCCAGTTTGGCTTTGTCAAGGGCAGATCATGCCTTTTGAACTTGGTCGACTTCTTCGAAAAACAGTCACCAAGGCCATTGATGAGGGAAAGGCAGTCCATACAGCCTACCTTGACCTTGCAAAAGCTTTCGACACAATACCCCACTCGGGTATTATAGAGAAACTTACCAGCTTAAATGTAAACCCATATGTCACAAGATGGGTTGCAAACTGGCTAAAGGACAGAACCCACAGGGTTAGAGTAGCTGGCGCCATGTCATACTCCAAGCCGGTCACAAGTGGTGTCCCACAGGGCTCAGTTCTTGGCCCCCTGTTGTTCGGCATCTACTTCTCAGAAGTACAGGCTAACATAGGAGGACTATGGCTGACAAAGTTTGCAGATGACTGCAAACTGGGAGCCATAGTGGAAAGTACATCGGACACAGATATCCTTCAGAGGGGTCTCACAGAAACTGATAGCTGGTGCCAGAGCCATAGCCTGAAGTTAAATGCCAAAAAATGTATAGTCATACCCTTCGGGAAAAACAAGGTAACCCCAAGCTACCATATAGGTGGCAATCCACTAAGCACAGAAGAGGTTATCAGGGACCTGGGGACCCAGGTTGACAGTGGCCTTTCTTTTGACACTCACATTGCTAAAGTGGTTAGAAAAACCTTCTACATTGCCCACCTGATCATGAAGGGATTCACATCCAGATCAAGTGAGGTCATTGTTCCCCTGTACTCTTCACTTATCAGACCAATGATCGAGTACAATGCCCCATTTGGGATGTATCTCACCCGACACCTGCAGCAATTGGAGAGACCCCAAAAGTTCCTCACCAAAAGGATAAAGGGACTCCAAAATCTGTCATATGCTGCCAGACTGAAGAAACTCCAGCTCTATTCAGTCGCATACCGTCTGCTCAGAGGTGACCTGTGCCTGACATATAAGGCCATGTCCAACCTGGAATTAATGGGCATGCTCCACCTCAAAAAATCCAAATCTACCAGATCCACTAGAGCAAGCGACTTAAACCTTAGCACGGATATAAATAGGACATGCTGGAGGGATAGACTTGTCACCCAGAGACTCCCTATGTTGTGGAATAAAATCCCGGTCCATGTGAGGCAGAGCACCTCGCTGGCTCTGTTCAAGAGAAATCTTGACCGGTGGATGGGAGATCATAGGTTTACCCCGGGAATCATCTCTGTGTCACTGCTGGACAGAGGCACAACAAACTAATGGGCACAGTATTTTTTAACATAAGGGGTGGCGTAAGCCACAAAAACACTGGGCTAGGCTTATAAATGCCTTAGGGCAGATAGCCTAGTATAAACCTATGAACCTATGAACACGACCCAGACAGCCACGTACCAGATGCATTCAATTAATACTACTGGCCATTGGGCAGAAACATTTCCCAGTAGAGCGTGCTTTCAGACAATGTGTTTGTGTGATGCTAAGCAATGCTCAACACTTTCAAATGTTCCAAATCTAGAAAGTGCACGGTCCCAGTAAATGTGATACCTGCAATTGGTGGGAAACATTATTCTACATTGATCTTGATATGTGATAGGCATGGGTGGCATTCCTGGAGAGTTTTAGAGATTCTGTGTTCAAAGATGGGGTGTCCACAAGTACAAAGTGTTTGTTGGACTCCTAATCAATAAACATGGGCCCAGGCTGTTGCAGATGGACTATCGTGGCTCATAGTACAAGGCAGAGGCATGGAATAGTCTGGCCCAGGCTCTGACCAGTGCTACCAGTATCCCCCACACTGGTGAATAATGTAGGAATCACTACAGAGACCTCAGGATGAGGAAGAGGGATATCCTCACCCATTAGATCGAGGAATGTAGGACTGAGGCACCCCAGAGATGTGTAAGTATCACTTACAGATACTACCTGTCAGAGTTAAAGCTGGATATAGTCAGGACTGGTATGCTTAATGGTTTTCTGTTGTGCTCTGTTTTTTTCCGCAGCCATCACAGACCAGACACTGGATATGTGAACCCATGCTGCTAGATTGGCACTGATGCAAGATGCATTTAGTATGCATGCATCCCAACAGTGGGGTTATTTTAGCATTAAATGTTACAATGAATTTATTTGTTACTTACACATTTGTATCAAATTGATCATTCATTTCTTAACTATACTAGGCAAGTATGCATGCATTTCTCTGTAGTCATAGGTTGTGCCTTCAAAGGCCGCACTTCCCAAATATATTAAATATATATAACATATTAAATATGTTAAGGTTTCATCAATATTGCAATGCAACATCAGAGCTGTAATGTAGTGTCACCACTGCTTGCTGTAAACTGTAATCAGTATATTTGGTCTAGGCATATATGCAGTGTATGCACACATTATGTATATTATGCATCTTTTCGAAGCTGGGAAGTCTGAACAGTAAACAAAGTTATGTGTTAGGAGTTTGCAGTGTTAAAAGTAAAGGTAACAGAAGAGAGTAAAATAATTGAATTAATGCTTTGTATGCCACATATGAAGTTATGAATGTTCTCCCTTTTTTCTCTCACCCCAACCCTTTTCTCTTTTTTTTTGTGTTTATTATTTTAATTTTTGGGGGGCAGGTTATTATTTTCTTTTTCTTTTCTGTTTACTTTTTTATTTTTTGTTTTTCCTACATCACAACAGGGTAGGACTGTCCCATGAGAGCCAGCTGCCTCCCACTCCACTGGCTACAGCACCACTGCCCAGCACATTGGGTGGAATACCTGGTAGCACCTCTTCTGCCACCTCTGCACTACCCAAACCCTCAGGTAGACCTGCCATGGAGGACTGGCCTGTGGCTCCCTCTGAGTGCAGTGGCAGAGGGGGTGAGTTTATCATCTGTGACGAACTGCCAGGGATGGTGCACACCTACACCAGCACTCTATTGTTGTATTAAATGACACAAGGAGATGCAGACATCAGACAGTGCAGCCATCGATGCAGTCACCTGACAGTGATAACAGTCCACTGGGTAAGTACTGGGTGAGGCAAGTGGATCCAGTGGGACAGTCCTACCCTACTGTGCTGTGGCAAAAACAAAAAAGGAAAAAGTAAACACACAAAAGAAAGAAAATAATAACCCCCCCCCCCAAAAAAATGTATAAATAATAAACCCAAAAAATAGAGAAAAGGGTTGGGGTAAGAAAAGAAGGGAGAACATTAGGAACTTCACATGTGACATACAAAGCATTGATACAATTATTTTATTCTATTCGGTTACCTTTACTTTTAACACTACAAACTCCACTAACAAATGTTTTCCTTACTTTTAAGACAACCCAGTTTATAACAGAGGCGCGCTTTAGCACAGAATGTAGCCAACGGTCCTTGATGTGCGCATATATTGCACATATGCATGTTCTATTTATACTACTTACAGATTACAGAAGGTCATTTGTGCCACTGGAATAGACATATGAAGTTACATTCCAATAATGATGAAAACCTAACAGTATTGTATATTTGGGAAGTGCACTTTTTGAACCCACAACCGATGACTACACTAAAATACTGTACCGTGTTTTTGTCCTACAGACTACTGCATGACTACTTTTACTTTTACAGTTTAGAGATGCATGCCTACTGTTATTTAAGAATATGGCACCATTGCTTTGTGCTACGGACTACGGCATGCATAGTTTATTTTACATTCAGGATATGCATACTCAATTTAATACATCTGTATTAAATATCAACTAAGCTGTCCTTAACTTTTAATGCTACAAAATTGCTATAAAAATTATTATTATTACTAAAATACTATTTAGACAGTACTGTTCTGATGCATACATACCACATGCTTCTTGTAAACTTACTAGATACACAGCATGGGATCAAACATTCAAGACTCTTTCCTCAGCAGCTGTGAAAACAAACAGAACAGAACACCATTATGAATACCAGTCTTGACTATATTCAGCTTTTAACTCTTACAATTACTCACAGAAATTGATACTTACACATCTGTGGGGTGTCCCCTGCTTGACAGTCTCTGAAGCAAAGCTCGAGGGTATCACACTTCCTCCTCCAGAGGTCATCAAAATGATATCTGTATTGCTCACCTGTGCAGAGGATACCTGTCATATTGGTTAAGGCCCTGGCAACACTATTCCAGGCTTCATATTTATATACTGAGCCAGAATATTCCTAATACAGCAACCTGGGCCCATGCTCTCTAACTAAGAGTCCAATAAACGTCTTGGAGTCCTGGACATCCCATTGCTGCTCCCAAAAGTGCACACCCTCTACAGAAACTCCAGACATGCCTGCCATAGTTCAAATTTAATGTCTAATGAGCATTTCCCTCCAATTGCAGTATATATGGTACTTTTTCTTGCCTATTCCACATGTCACGCTTACTGAGAGTGTGCTTATTTTGAATATGCAACATTGGAAAACATTGGGCATCACTTACCATCATGCAAACACAGTAAGCGAGGGTGCAGACTGGTAAGCACTGTGTTTGCATGATAGCAAACGATATGCAACACTGTCAAAAAATGAAATTTCTAGCTGATTAGGTATACAGGCACTTGTGTAAATGGGCAAGTCAATTTTATCACATATACAGTTCTCCTACACCTGCAGCTATTACAAAAAGAAGCTTGAGAAAGCAGTTGATTATCTTTCACTTTATTGCTATAACTTGCAATCTCAAAACAGTGAAACAAAACTTGCACACCCTGTACTAGAACCCTGTACCATCTGCACTCCACCCCTACACTTAACACCTGCTGCCATGGGATAAGTGAGAGGGATATCTGCTATCATAGCATTTATTCTAAGGTTCTCACTGTTAACCTTAGCTCAACACTACTTACATGGTTGTGCGCTGCACAATATTATTAATTTAATGCATCCAGTTCATATGTGTGGCTATCTGGGTCCTGTCTACAACCTGGGTGGTCCCTCCAGTTTGTGTGCTGCAAACCAGCTGAGTATAACTAAACATGTTTACTCCAAGTGGCACATCACACAAACACTGCCAATAAAAAAAAAAAGGATAAAACAAATGAATTAAAACACAAAAGACAGACTGTCCACAGTTTTGCAGAACGTCCAGATAGTTGCATCATAAATTTGGCCTGTTCCTTGTAAAATAGGTGGTTTATTGTGAAATCACTAAAGACTGGAGTCACTATATCATGACATATAGATTTGTGTTCCATACTTCATATTTTTCAAAAAATGCATCCCTGCCCTTTGCCCTGGAATGGTCCACATTCACTATACAGGTTTCATGACTAGTAACACTGGGGCAAGCTGCAAAACCTTCCCTGCATGTGCCGTGTGTGATTAATATGCATGGCATGAGATTGTGTGATGCTGGGAAATACGCTGTATTGTGTACGCAAATACATGGTGTCCTGCAGAGTGATTCAAGCAGCAGAGAGCAAAAGAGTGACTTTTTCTTGATATAAGTATAATTTTTGTGGCTTTTCTACTGTTTACTGTCTAGCAACTGCATTTAAACTGATTTATTGTGTCTAAACTGTTTTTTGCACTTTAAGTTTCCAATTGTTGCAAATTGTATCTGTAGGCTACACACTCAAGTGCTTTAGCCGATTTATAGCATTTAAAGCATTTATTGACTGTTTTTCTTCTCTGTTCTGAAAAAAAAAAAAAAAAAATCTCTTGTTTCCCACCTTACTGAACTAGAATAGTCCAGTATCAGAGTTTGCTGATCTCTGGGCTTTGTCTTGGTTCCTGTAACTGTTCCATATCCTTATTTGGAAGAAAGGAAGCTTCTTTGTTTACCAGTGGGAGTGGGAAGCACTGAGCAGCCTATTTGTCCATTTTGGAGTGGTTTCAGCCAGAAACTAGTAGTCCATTGGGCATTTTGGGTCAATTTCCAGCTCTTTTCAACCCCCTGCTATAAAGCACGCTAAAATGCACCTTTCTAGCTTGATATTAACTCAGCACAGCTCCTCGTGGTGTCCTGCAGAGTGATTCAAGCAGCAGAGAGCAAAAGACTGACTTTTTCTTGATATAAGTATAATTTTTGTGGCTTTTCTACTGTTTACTGTCTAGCGACTGCATTTTCACCTGTTTGCTACTGCATTTATTGAATTTGCAGTCTGTGTTCTACCTAGCTATTTACCTTTGTTTTGAGTGACTTCTACTAATTTTCTGCATTTATACTAGGAGTTCGCTGAATCTGAAGTTCCAGCTAGAATATGAAGTAAGTATAATTTGCACCATATTTCATTTATTTGTGTGATGTTAAGTGGAATAATTTGTGTTGCTGCATTTATTTTCTGCGTTTTACTCATTTTTCAAAGTTATAAATAACAGCTGGTATTTGCAAGGTATTTGAGTCAACTAGAGCATGCAGTGGCTATTCTAGGGGCAACAGTATAATGGTTGCAGTTGTGCAGAAGATAAACAGTATTGGTTAGAGCTTTACCCATTTTCATTGTTTTTTATGTTTTCCTTGTTTATTTTATATTGTTCAGCACAGTTCTGCAGAAGATAAACAGTACTGGTTAGAGCTTTACCCATTTTCATTGTTTTTTTCTGTTTTCCTTGTTTATTTTATATTGTTCAGCAGGACTGAAATGTGCACTCCATAGATGCAGACACTTTCAGTTGCATCTTTCCTAATATAACCAACTCGCCTCTCAATAAATAGGCTGTTGATATGTACAGGTGCCGCAAGCTGTGTGTAGTCTAATCAGCAGAGCCAAACACCTGGCACCTTAAAAGTAGCTTGTAACAGTTTCTGGCAGTGGTACATTGGGCAACTTAACCCACAGCCCCTACAAATCCCAATGCTCCTGAGCAGTGCTCATCATTGGTGCATATTTACCCAAGTTATGTATTCACCTAAATAGACATTCATACATAAGCTATGTAAGCCGATAACTATCTCATCAAACAGTACATCTAAATTCTATTTAAGCTCTGCAGCTCTATAAATCAAAGTTTTATTTCATACCGGACAAAATGGAAAGTCAACCTACTTGTTTCCCCCTCTTTTGCCAGACTTATAGAATCAATATCATAAAGCAGTGCAGTAAATGCCTTACAGTCTCAGATAATGAACTCTTACTAAACACAAATAACCCTACTTGTGAGAGGTGCAAATATTTAAGAGATACAGAAGCCTCACTCTCGCAGAAAAGCACAGTATGTGAGCATTACACTAACAAACCACACGATATGTCATATACCGATTCTGAAAAGGAATGTGTACATAAGCATCCTAGACCTCTCAGGATTAATTCTCAGAAAAAAAAAAATCAAACACAACACAAGACATAATGTGTTACCTTTAACAAAATGTCACCTTGAGACAAAGGTTCTCAATTGTAGTACATCAGAGTGCACAACAAACAAAACGGTTTTAGTGATTGGTGACTCCATTGTGAATTGCACAGAATTCACCTGTCATTAAAATCACTAAAGACAAGGTGATGGGGAGCTAGCTTTCTGGTATCAGAATTTCAGATGTATCAAGGACCCTAAACACCCTTGCACCAGACATATATTATGGCACTGTAGTTGTGGATATATAGGCTAAAATGACTTGGGGTGGAAAATCCTGACAAAGGTGTAGAAAGGCATGCCTGTGCTCTCTGTGCTGGTCACAAATGCAGTCATGATTTTGATGGTGAGCAAAATCCTCCCTTCACCATGAATGATGCCTGGGTACAAAGAAAGGATGACTGGCTTCAACAATTGACTAGATAATTAGTGTAATTCTAGGCAGATGCAGTGTGTCAGCATGGAAGGAGATGCTTGATAGCCCTATTTGCTTTACAATGATGGTCTGCACCTCTGGTTCCCATTGTGCTTTTTTGTCAGTATTCAGTTATAGAACATTCTAATATAGCAAACATACCAATACCGTAACCATATCAAATTAAAGTGGGTCTGCTCAATACAAGAAATCTCAGCAACAAACTACCTGAGTCTGAGGCACTTCTACATTTGGAAGGCATTGCTATATTTGTAATTACTAAAACATGCTTTAAATGCCCAGAAAACATTCCCTCCATACCTAAGTTTATGACCTACTGTGGTGGTGTGTCAGTATTTGTCAGAAAGAGTATCACCTCTACACATATTCTAAATGTCCTACAAATGGAAGTTATTAAATTCCGAATCACAATAAACAAAACCACCTATAAGTTTACTGCCTGTTACAGGTCACCTTCCATAATGCCAGAAGCTCATGTCAGGTTCTAAATGTCTTGGATGAACTCCATTATTCTGGGATATTTTTAGTATCTATCAATTGACTGAAGTACATAGACCTCAAATGTAGTAAATGCATAGACCTTTTTAGATCTAGTAAATAAAAGCTCAATGGACCAGATTATTAGTATCCCATCTAGAGGACAAAATGTTCTTGCCCTGGCATTTACAAATGTAAAGTCATCATGCTCTGCTAGCAAAACCTGTCTGATTAAATCGGTCCATAAAATAGGCTCTGCTAGCAAAACCTGTCTGATTAAATCTGTCCATAAACTAGGCTCTGCTAGCAAAACCTGTCTGATTAAATCGGTCCATAAACTAGGCTCTGCTAGCAAAACCTGCCTGATTAAATCGGTCCATAAAGTAGGCTCTGCTAGCAAAACCTGTCTGATTAAATCGGTCCATAAACTAGGCTCTGCTAACAAAACCTGTCTGATTAAATCAGTCCATAAACTAGGCTCTGCTAGCAAAACCTGTCTGATTAAATCAGTCCGTAAACTAGTATCCTTTTCCCTCAAAATATCTAAACATTTTAAAGCCAATATATTAGAATTCAAAGACTTCAAGTGCAGAAATCTTCGTGAATTTTATGAAAATTTGAAATGAACTTATTATTTTACAAATGAGTTTTATACCCATATAAATGAACATAAAAAAATGTCAGTTGCATCTAGATCCAAATACAATGGAAAGCAAATCACTCTGGTAGTCCATCAACATAAATAAGATGAAAAAACACACTAGAGCTTACAACAGATCTAAAGACCCACAAGTCATGGAAAATATTAAAAAAAGATATTAGTTTTATTAAGGCAGTCCATGTACTCAGGTTGGCATCTGAAGCAATGACAAAGTCTTCTTTAGTTATGTTAAGAAACTAAGACACAACACTCAGCAATGTAGAGAACTCATACTAAATGGCAAAACTGGTGGACCTTGTCAATATATTAGAAAATAAATTTAGTGTCAATTTCACTCCTCAGAGGATTATCAAAACCCTACCACCCTCGTACCTCTCAAACCCCCCCCCCCCCACACACACTGCTATTACTATTACTAAAGAACATGTAACTGAAAGTGCTGCTCAAGACAAAGAACATTTCATCCATCGGACCAAATAATGTAAACAATAGTAAATGTACCTCAGCAATCGGACCAAATAATGTAAATAGTATTAAACATACCTCATCCATCGGACCAAATAATGTAAACAATAGTAAACGTACCTCAGCAATCGGACCAAATAATGTAAACAATAGTAAACGTACCTCAGCAATCGGACCAAATAATGTAAATAGTATTAAACATACCTCATCCATCGGACCAAATAATGTAAATAGTACCAATCTGGTGGTCCCCTGCCATAAACAAACTGTACAACAGAAGAAAGAAACTCTTGCAAAAGAGAGTAAAATCCCATGAGTGGAGAAGCTCCCTGGTCAGCCTCAGTAAGAAGCTGCAATCCCTGATAAAATCCTCCAAAGCTAGTTATGAAAACAAAATCGCCACTGATTCTAAAGACAACCACAAAGCATTCTATAGCTATGTCAAGAATCTGAATGGCAACACTCAGATCTGCTCTGAGTTACAGCACAATGGTACTAAATATATAGACCCAACTGATATTGCCAACATCCTGGCAGATAGGTTCAGTGCTAACTTTATCTTTCTCTCACCCCCCTAAAGGGCCCAGCTCTATAATGGAAGAATGCAAAGTTCCTGTAATCACGGCTGCACAGGTAAAAACCACACTCTCCAAACCCAAGAACACAGCATCCATGGGACCAGACAACATCCCAGGCTGCGCTCTACATGAACTACAGAACGAACTGGCACCCCACCTAAGTACCATGTTCAATCATAGCCTCACCTCAGGGTTTGTGCCTGCTGAATGGTGCACAGCAATGGTTATCCCACTCCACAAGGGGGGAGCCACCACAGACCCTGGGAACTACCGCCCCATTAGCCTGACGAGCCTGGTCTGCAAGGCCATGGAACGCATCATTGTGGAACTTATAAACAAAGACATTGGTAATCTCCAAACTCTGGATCCCACCCAGTTTGTGTTTGTAAAAGGCAGATCATGTCTCCTAAACCTGATAAACTTCTTTGAAGCAGTCACCAAAGCCGTAGACAAGGGTAAGGTGGTTCACACAGCCTATCTAGATCTTGCCAAGGCTTTTGACACCATCCCCCACTCTGGAAATATAGATAAACTCACTAAACTAGGTATAAATCCCTATGTCACAAGATAGGTTGCCAACTGGCTCACTGACAAAACCCACACTGTGAAAGTAGCAGACATCAAATCTGACTTCAGACCAGTGACAAGTGGAGTACCACAGGGTTCAGTCCTGGATCCTCTCCTGTTTGGTATCTACTTCTCTGAAGTACAGGCTAACACAGAAGGTCTTTGGCTAATGAAGTTCGCAGATGACTGCAAACTAGGAGCCATAATCAAAACTCCTAATGATGTGGACATCCTACAAGAGGGCCCCACTGAGACAGATGCCTGTGTCAAAGCCATGGCCTCAAGCTCAATGCCAAAAAGTGCATTGTCATCCCCTTTGGTAAAAACTCTGTACCCATGAACTACAACATAGGTGGGAGTATACTTAACACCGAAAGTGTGATAAGAGACCTTGGGACACAGGTGGACAGTAGTCTCTCCTTTGATAATCACATTGCCACAGTAGTCAGGAAATCCTTCTACATGGCACACCTCATCACAAAAGGTTTCTCATCCAGAAAAAAAGGGTCATTGTTCCCCTCTACTCATCACTCATTAGACCCACTCATTAGACCCATTATAGAGTACAATGCCCCTTTTGGTATGTACCTCACAAGACATCTACAACAACTGAAAAGGCCACAGAAATACCTCACAAAGAGGATTACCGGCCCGAAACAGATGCCCTATTCAGACTGTCTCAAAAAACTCCAGCTTTACTCCGTTGCATATCGGCTACTCAGAGGTGATCTCTGCCTAACATACAAAGCTATGTCAAACCCAGAGCTGTTGGCATGCTCCACTTAAAGAAATCCCAATCCCTCCGAGCTACACGCTCTAGGGACCTAAACCTTGTCACCACAATAAACAGAACATGCCGGAGGGATAGATTCCTGTCCCAGAGACTTCACATACTCTGGAATAGACTACCTCTCTATATCAAACAAAACTCCTCATTAGCACTCTTCAAGAAAAATCTTGATGATTGGATGGGAAATAGGAAATTCACCCTGGGGATCACCTCTGTGGCTCTGCTCGATAGTGGTACAGGAAAATAATTTTCTTGGGTGGCAAAAGCCAGGGTACCCTTTTGGCTGGGCTTGTATAGGCCTCAGGGCTGATAGCCTAGTACCTACCTATAAACCTATGAACATGCTTCATCTATCAGACCAAATAACATAAATAGTACTAAACATACCTCATTCATCGGACCAAATAACATAAATAGTACTAAACATACCTCATCCATTGGAACAGATAACCTAAATAGTACTAAACATAGCTCATCCATCAGACCAAATAATGTAAATAGCACTAAACATACCTCATCCATTGGACCAAATAACGTAAATACTAAACGTACCTCATCAATCGGGCCAAATAACATAAATAGTACTAAACGTACCTCATCAATCGGACCAAATAATGTAAATAGTACTAAACATGCCTCATCAATTGGACCAAATAACATAAATAATAGTAAACATACCTCATGCATTGTACCAAATATGGTGAATAGCACTAAACATACCTCATCAATCGGGTAAAATAATGTAAATAGCACTAAACATACCTCATCCATTGGACCAAATAACGTAAATAGCACTAAACATACCTCATCCATCTGACCAAATAACGTAAATAGTACTAAACATACCTCATCCATCGGAACAAATAACGTAAATAGTACTAAACTTACCTCATCAATCAGACCAAATAATGTAAATAGTACTAAACATGCCTCATCAATTGGACCAAATAACATAAATAATAGTAAACGTACCTCATCCATCGGACCAAATAACGTAAATAGTACTAAACATACCTCATCCATCGGACCAAAAAATGTAAATAGGACTAAACATACCTCATCAATCGGACCAAATAATGTAAATAGCACTAAACGTACCTCATCAATCAGACCAAATAACATAATTAGTACTAAACATGCCTCATCCATTGGGCCATATAATGTAAATAGTACTAAACATACCTCATCCATCAGACCAAATAATGTAAATAGTACTAAACATACCTCATCAATTGGACCAAATAACGTAAATAGTACTAAACTTACCTCATCAATCGGACCAAATAAAATAAATAGTACTAAACATGCCTCATCAATTGGACCAAATAACATAAATAGTACTAAACATACCTCATCCATTGGACCAAATAATGTAAATAATACTAAACGTACATCATCAATCGGGCCAAATAACGTAAATAGTATTAAACGTACCTCATCCACTGGACCAAATAACATAAATAGCACTAAACATACTTCATCCATCATACCAAATAACATAAATAGCACAAATGTACCTCATCCATCAGACCAAATAACGTAAATAGTACTAAACATACCTCATCCATTGGGCCAAATAATGTAAATAGTACTAAACATACCTCATCCATCGGACCATATAATGTAAATAGTACCATGCCCTGGTAGGACCTCTCCATAAGTTATTTAACCTAAACCTAGGTTCAGGCTCAGTCTCTGCAGTATGGAGTACAACACTGGCAATATCATTTCATGAAGGCAACCCTACTTCTCACCCCAGAAAGTATAAGCCCCTCAGCCTAACGAGTCCCATTTGTAATGCTATGGAATGCATTATAACAGACTCGAGTAACATTGAGATTAAACACTGCATTGGGCTAGATCCACAACACTTTGGCTAATAAGCTTCTTCAAAAGGTAACACAGGTGGTTACATTGTACACTACCTTGATTTGGCAAAGACATTTGACGCCATCCATGATGGTAGCATAACTAATAAACTAAATAGATTAAAATCAACCTTTGTGCTGTAAGATGGATAGCAAATTGGATAAAAACATAACCCAGACTGTGTGGTGGCAGGAACACTGTCAAGAACATGAAGATGACCAGTAGTGTCCCACAGGGATCAGTGCTGAGACTGCTTTTGTTCGGTATTTACTTCTCTGGATTAGAAACCAAACACCAAAACCTATGGCTAATTCTGCTTGCAGGAGATTGCAGAGTGTGAGTTAATGTCAAATGCCCCTTAAATCCCCATCTGACATAAAAGCCTTTCAACAAGAACTTTTGCATATAAATGTCTGGCGTATTGAACATGAGCTTAAATTAATTGCTAAACATGCAACATTGACCTATTTGACATTGGAACCATCTCCACACAGCCTATAAGACTGACAATACCTACCTCAAAGGGGACATGTTATTAGAGACCTGGGAAACTGGTTTGATAATTCCCTCTCTTTTGATCACCAATTAGCAATGCTTGTTCATAGGTTCATAGGTTAGTACTAAGCTAACTGCCCTTGTGAGCCATTTTAAGCCTAGCCAATTATCCCTTGTGAGACTCAAACCATGCACCTTGAGTTTGTAAGGCAAACACCTTAACCATTAGGCCATCCTCCCCTTGTCATGAAGTCTTGCTACTTGTCACAGCGGATCACCAAGTTAATATCATCCAGATATAAAGAGGTTATTTTTTTCTCTTGTACAGTAGAGAGTCAATTATCTGAAATGTCAATTATGCGAACCAGCCTTCCAAAATTTTCAGGTAGGAAAAATCATAAAGTTTGAATATGTAAACATTATACATATTTGCTTGAGCATATTTTTTTGGGCTTGTAGACAGCACGTGTGTGAAAAATATTCTTTATTGTCCACTGAAATCGCTGAATGGTTGAAAAGTGTATTCCTACATGCAGAAAAAAATCAAGACTTTAGAAGATTTTAGCACTTCAGTTATATGTTTGGTTATCCGAACAGTTTGATTATCCAAACTACCCCTAGGTCCCAATTAGTTCAGATAACTGACTCTACTGTATTCTGTAATGATCTGTTCAATTACGGAATATATCACCACCTTTGAAAACTAGCTCACCAGACATATCAAACAGTTGGAAAAATGGCAGAGATTCCAAACAGAGAATTGCAAGCTTAAAATCCCTGAGCCACCAGAAAAAGTCTAGAACAATCCCTCTTTTCTGTTTCTTATAAGCTCCTTACAGGAGATCAATACCGTGCAATAAGGGACCAAGAAGTCCAGGACCTCTTGCATCTTCACATGTCAAATAGTCCCCAAAAATGCCAGAATAAGAGAACATCCTATGAGAGTTTGACATAATGATTAAGGTGTTTGCCTTATATACACAAGATTCAGCAGATCAATAAAAGAAGTTGGAGAGATAGACTCATTGCTGAGCTTCTCCATCACCTCTGGGACAGACTTCTCCAGCTGATAAAGCAGTGTTACACAATTATTGTTCTTCAAATGAGACCTGCATAATTGCATGGGTATTCATACACTCATACTGAGCTTGACTAGCAATGCCCTCCTCCAGAAGGGAGGTACAGCCCAGGGTGGGAACTGGGTCCTCCTCCAGAAAGGAAGTACAGCCCAGGGTGGGAACTGGGTCTTCCTCTGGAAAGGAGGCACAACCCAGGGTGGGAACTGGGTCCTACTATAGAAAAGAGGCCCAACCCAGGGTGGGAACTGGGTCCTCCTATAGAAAAGAGGCACAGCCCCGGGTGGGAACTGGGTCCTCCTATAGAAAAGAGGCACAACCCCGGGTGGGAACTGGGTCCTCCTATAGAAAAGAGGCACAACCCCGGGTGGGAACTGGGTCCTCCTATAGAAAAGAGGCACAACCCAGGGTGGGAACTGGGCCCTCCTATAGAAAAGAGGCACAACCCAGGGTGGGAACTGGGTCCTCCTATAGAAAAGAGGCACAGCCCCGGGTGGGAACTGGAAGATTTAATGACGGAAAGACCCAATAGCCTTGATGTGTATAAACATAAAATATAATCATTCTTGTCCTAGTTTTTTTGTACTGTCACATAATTTTGTTTTACCCTCTTTATTTTGTAAGTTTTTCAGTTCTTTTTATTCTACTGTTTTCTGTTATATTTTGTAAATACAATATGCTGTTATATTTCTTGTGGACTGTTGTGTTATGTAACCTGGGCAGAGCATTCACTTGATCTTTTCGATCCATGTTCTACCCCAGTAAACAAATACAAACAAATAAATAGATGTGATAAGTAGATTTGTATGGTTAGGTGATAGACTCTGTGCGTGGATGACCAGTGAAGGTCCAACTAAAGTGTTATGGAGAATTTGACAAATTTTAAGTTAGGTGGCTATGATGGTGGGGGAAGTCTTATATGGGCATGTGCTGATAACTGTATCAGAAACTATTGGGATTTTGTGGTCCTATACATATGGTTTTGTCTGATGCCTGAGAACAGACACTGTGACTCCCCTACACAAAAGCAGCCAGTTTATTGTCCCAGATATTTATAAGTAATTATAGGCACATCAGTCTCACCAGCTTTATATTTAAAACCATGAAACATATCATAGCAGAACTGATTTATGCAGGCATAGGCAACTTAACTAAACTAGACCACACCCAGTTTGGTTTTATGAAGGACAGGACCTACTTCTTAAATCTGGTGAGGTTCTTTGAAATGGTTACAGAGGCTGTTGACGGTGGACAGTATGGATACCACCTCAAGTCTCTCCTGAAAAGAGACCGCTGACCTAGGTTACAGAGGCTGCTGACAGTGGTCAGTGTGGATACCACCTCAAGTCTCCCCTGAAAGGAGACCACTGACCTAGGTTACACAGGCTGTTGACAGTGGACAGTATGGATACCACCTCAAGTCTCCCATGAAAAGAGACCACTGACCTAGGTTACAGAGGCTGCTGGCAGTGGTCAGTGTGGATACCATCTCAAGTCTCCCCTGAAAAGTAGAACTAATGTGGTCAACAAGGTGTAAGTAAAATGTCTACAATGCGATCAACTGTAATGTTAAACCAAAGCAGCTAAAACTATAAAACAAAGTGGGTAAATGGGAAGTGAATGTATCACAAATAAAGGGATGTATTTCACAATAACAGGAATCTAAATTCACTTTTATGTTGATCAGATGTGTCCTATGGAGTCCACTGTTATGAGATCCAGCATATTCAAATAAATACACATATAGGGCTCACATAATAGGGGATAATTCCACTACATTGTCTATCAGAAGTCAAAAAAGCAACAGGATTAAGACAAGTCAGACTTTTAAAGTAGCCCAGTATAGTAAGGAGATAACTTTTCTCCCACTTGCACGTCTGAAAAGAGAGGTAACAGCTTAAGGTAAATTTAATCCAGGTGTAGTAAGGAAGTATAGTTTTCAGCAGGATTATTTGCTAATTCAATGTTTATTTAACTGCAGTTTTGGTTAGACTTTAGATATCTTTGTAAAGCTCTATGGAATAACAACTGTATCATTTCTGACTCCCTTGTCCTTTTTTCAACATTCCTGTTCCTGAAGTCATTCCTGAAAACTAAACATTTTTACTGTGGTCTATCCTCACCATAAATTGTGACTAAAACATGGAAATCCCAATCTACTCCTTTATTTATTTTATTTTATTTTACATTTGTTAACCGGGAAAGTCCGACTGGACACATATCCATTTTCAGCGGAGGCCCGGGGAGAAAAGCTCCAATAGCATGTCATAAAGAAATTACACAAGAATATCTTACAGACATATAGGTTCCATAGAAACATAAGTTATGTATAGATTAACAATTCCTGTAGTAAAGTCAGCATACAGCATTCTAGTAGTAGGGTTTATACAGAATATAAAATATAAACTAGGTTCCATAGAAACATAAGTTATGTATAGATTAACAATTACTTTAGTAAAGGCAGCATGCAGTATTCTAGTAGTAAGGTTTATGTAGAATATAAAATACAAACACACTAGAAAAAAAATGTTTTTTTTTTCTTCTTTCTAAATTATGAGTACTCTCAATATTTTGTTACAGAAATAACCAGTGATTAAGCTTTACAGTGAAAGGAATTAGGGGACCTTTAGTAGAATCATTGAACGTGGTATTGGTGCAAATTAACCTGAGAAGTAGCATGAACAAAGCCAATTGTTTGAGAAGTGGGGTGTCAGGAGTTTCTTAAATTGAATAGTGGAGGTAGTGGAGGTTATTTGGCTAGGTAGTGATTTCCAGATTTTGGCAATAGTGCAGGCAGAGAGATTTGACAGCATTATTCTTGTGTCTGATAATGTGTATTAGGTTCTGAGAACAAGATCGTAAGGCTCTGGCAGGGGGATGTGGGGGTTAATTATATTTTGAAGTGCAGGATTTTTTCCTGAAAGGTAGAAGAGATTATGTGCTATTGCAAGTTGATTAAACAGAAGTAGATGAGGTAGCTTGAGCCAATTGAGTTGGTTAAGGGTGAGACAATGGTGGGATTTGTATGAGGCTTCAGTAGAGAACTTGGCTGTTTTGTTATAACAAGATTCCATTTTGTTCAGATCACTCTGGCGAGGATTAGTAAGGATGGGAGAGGCATAGAGAAGGATGGATAAGAGGTGAGTTCTTGCAATAGTAACTTTGGTTTGTTTAGTTATAAAGTGTTTGTTCCTATAGAGAAGTCCTAGTTTTTTATTAACTTTCTTAATGGTTTGTGCTATATGGATGTCAAATTTGAGGTTATTGTCTATTTCTACACCTAACAGTTTAGTGTGTGTAGTTGGAGTGATTTGAGTGTTTATCTCTGGAGTGAATGGTGAAAGTGTTGTTGAGGGCGGAGCATGACCTGGGCCGAAAATAATTTAGTTTTTTTGGGGTTAAGAATTGTTTGATGTTTGTGAGCCATGTTTCGGCTAGAGTAAAAGTGTTTTGGGTGAGGATTTGCAGTTAAGGTGGGGGTGGCACTTATAAGGGTGGTGTCAGCTGTGTATTCTACTACTGATGCTGTGAGTGAGGAGGAATTGATTTGGTTGGTGAATAGTGAGAACAATAGAAGGCCAAGGGTGGATCCTTGAGGGACACCTATGGATACTGGTAGCAGGGGAACAGCTGGTCATGCCATAGGACTGCTTGCTGTCTGTCAGATAAGTAGCTAGTAAACCATGATATAGTGGAGGGGCTGAGGCTTAGGGTAGATAAAGTTTGGAGAAGAATGGTATGGTCTACCATGTCACAGGCTTTAGATAGGTCTAAGAAAATGGAAGATACAAATAGTCCCTTGTTTCTATTCTGATTAACTATATCTGTAAATGATAGTAATGCTGTGGTGGTGCTGTGGGATGGTCTAAAGCCATGCTGGGTTTTGGAGATTAAGTTGTTTTGTAAGAGGTACTGAAGTAATTGGGAATGTACAACTCTCTCTAATATCTTACAGAGAGGTGACAGAATTGCGATTGTGCAGTAGTTGGTGAGTTCTAAGGAGTTACCCCCTTTGTGCAGTGGAATAATGTGTGATATTTTCCACAGGGTAGGGACTTTGAATTCTGCAAGTGACCTGTTTATGAGGATGGACACGGGATAGGCTATTCTATCTGAAGGAATTCAGCTGGTAGGGTGTCAGCAGCTAGTGTGGTTGGTTTGAGTTTCTTAAGGAGCTTTAAAATAATTTTAGTGGGTATAGGGTGCAGGGAAAAGTTAGTGGTATTGTTTTGAGTAGTAGGGAGGGTTTTGTTAGCACCTGGTATAGGGCTGCTAGTGGTATTGAGGGCATTGGTAAGGGTTTGGACTGTTTCGGTAAAGAACTTGTTAAATTGCGTGGGAATGTTGTCATGGTTGTTTGTTAGTACTGGGGTTGGGGTGGTGGCTTTACCTGGGTGGATTATGCCATTTATTGTAGACCAAAATTTCTTAGGGTTGTTGGCATATTTTTCCTGCATGTTTTTGTATTAGTTACTTTTGTCTAGTTTGATTTGTTTTTTGGCTTTTTTTTTAAGTTGTTGGTAGGTTTGCCTCAAATTACTAGTTTTGTTCTTTTGATATTGATTCCAGGCCTGATCCCTCTCTTTCATTGTAGTCTTAGTAGCTTTAATTTACCCATGGGGCATAGTTAGCTTTTAGTCTTATAGTTCTGGAGGGGGCATGACAGTTTAGGATTTGCAGGAAAGTGGAGCTGAAATACTGTATGGCGTCATCTAGAGATAGTAGTTTTAGGGGTGTCCAATTACAGCTTTGTAGTGAATTGATGAAGTCAGTTGTTTTAAAGGTCTTTTTGTTAAGTATTACTCTGAGGTTGGGTTGGCCTATGTAATGGGGTCTGTTCCGAATAAGGTAGGTCGGTTGATGATCACTTAGACTGTCAGGTAGACGGCCAGAGTGCCATGCTAGAGTGGGGTCAGATAACGGAATCCAGTCTAAGATGGAGTCGCGTTTTGAGGTTTTGTCTGTTCTGGTTGGGGTGGATATAATTTGGGTAAATCTATGGAGGTTCATGTGGGTAGTGGGAGTGTGGCTAGAGCAAAGAGCCAGTCAATATTAAAGTCACCTAATAGTACAGTTTCTTGTGGCATGGAATTTGAGATCCAGTTTAGCAGGTTTTCCATTATATTTTATTTGCCTGGTGGAATGTAGCCACCTGCAATAATTATATGTATAAATTGCTTCATTTTTAATGTTTTTTAATTTTATAACACAATAACTTAACATTATAGTACCAAGAAAAAACAAATAAACTATATACAATGTCCATACTCCTGTATTTAAAGTTGAGTTTATTCATCTTGTAAAATACATTTGTAGAATGAGACTGATACTATAAAAGCAAGGACTAACAACATAACTCATCATTTAATTGCTTGGACAAAATTATTTAATCTTTTAGAGACATATTAAGTGTTCTCCTATGTATATTGCTTTTTTAATTGTTATGGACATTGTTTATCATTTATTTGCTTTTTCTTGGTACAAAAATGTTAAAGGAAAATACTTCAAAGACCAATCAGCACAAGGTTCAGTTCAGGTTTCTTTATTCTTGTGCAAGGAGACAAAAAATGCAGATACAGAGTTTGTCTACCTAAAATCAGGAAGTGTCACAATTATTATACCTTTCTTTCAAGACATTGCCCAATACGACTGATGTAGCAGATCACCAGTTCATAAAGTTGTTACTTTACAGTTGTTTTCACACAGTTTTAGCTGACTCTACAAAAGTTTAAAAAAAGATTTTTCAGTAGACAGGATGGCCTTGACGACCACTGGTCAGTTATAACTTTCTTGCTATGTGATGTTAGAAGTCTAGGTACTATGGCTAATTCAAGCACAATGCAAGTACAGATTTCTGAAGCAGTTTATTGTTCTTTATATCTAACTTTCTTGCAGCTTGTGCACTTTTTCATCAGCACGAACAGAGCTTATTGTCTATAATGAATGGATCTACAGAAAACAGTATTATTCTTTATTTAATTTCCTGACCTAGCAGATAATCACCTGCTTCTCAGTACATTTCCAAAGGCATAAACATGTATTTTGCTGTGCTAGCAAACTAGGTCAGAGTGCATCTTGCAGTGTCAGAAAGCACAATTTCAGAAAAGCATGTTTGCAGTTTCAAACAGAACTAATGCTGCATATAGAATAAAAACGTATTAATCTTTACTTACTTATAATAAGCACTATACACATATGTTAATACATATTTTTCTAACATTTCCTTCCTGTTAATACTTTTTATTCTATTTCAAAAGCATAAACAGTTTGCTTCTTTTCATAACCTCTTCCTTTGAGGATTTGTAGCTAAGAGAGTCATTCAGTTTAAACTTATGAAAGCGTTTCATTTTTCAACAGTCCTTCAATCTCAGTACTTTGATATAAAGTCTCAGAAACTGATATGTCTATAAAATCTTTGATTAATCTTTGCATGCAGGGAATGCCACAGCAAATACATGCTCCTAACAGTAGTAATCCCACACAAATGGCAATCAGTATGTTCATTAGGATGGAACCCCACCCCCCCAAACAATTTCTGGAAAAAGTCCATCAGTGGGTTTGGGTCTGGCCTGGTCATGTCAGACACTTGCTGAATCACCTCCAAATGATCATTAATCTCATGTTTATTATCAAGTATATATGAACAGCACTTGTCTTTGATTAAAGAGCACGTACCACCTCTCACCGCTACGGTGAAGTCAAGAGCCATGCAGTTTTGAAGTACCACAGTTCTCATTGCATTCAGTCAGTCATTAATTCAAGAGTGGAAAAAGTTGCATTGCTCATGACCTCGAGAAGTTTGGATAGTTTTCTCAGTTCCCAAATTGATTTAACTGCGCCATATGCAGGGGCTATGCCAGCCCAGGATATAATAGTGTCACTCAAGTCCATGTGTGTTAGTTTACTTTTGTCTTTTGTGTTAGTTTACTTTTGTCTTTCATGGAGTTATGGTTTCTCCAGCCTGCTTTGATTTGTCCCATTGGATTCTTAGGTTTCTTGATTGGATTTCCAGGTTTATTTGCAACATCTCTGACATTTTGAATTCTCCCATGAGGCAAAACTGCAGTGTGTCGTATGGCCGGGACCAGGTAACCCAAAAAACAACTGCCGGACCAATTCTCAGGCAACCATTTATATGCCTTTATCCCACACACAAAATAACAGTTTTCTACTTTAGTATTGATATACACTTTCCCTGCATGAAACATTTTCTTATCTATAATAGACAGTTGCTTTAAAAGAACAGGATTATGTTGTACTTCACTAACAGTTTTATGCAAGGACTCAAAGTATGAGTCATAATCTGCATCAGAGATTGTTTCTGCATTTTTAGCTTTAATATAACATTTATAAGAAGCAGTCACATTACATTTACTCCAACCCACCTGAATTGTGTCATTTTTGTAAAAACATACAATTCCTGTTTGTGTAACAGGTAGGAATAATGCAATTTTGTCTCTAGATTTAACAGGTGTAGTCTCAAAAATTAAGTTTTCCCAGGTCTCATTGACCCCTAGGGGGAAAGCAGCCATCAATAATCCCTCATATGCTGTTGGTATAGCTGTGCAAATCCAACAATTCAAAATATTAAAAGTCTCAGCATACACATATTTGATTGCTTGGTAAGTGTTAAAGTTCGGATGCCAGTCTATGAGTGTTGAATCACATTTGTTCAGTCTAGCTGGTGTGGCTGAAGAAAAGAAAGGCCACAGCAAAAGCCACAGCAAAAAGAACATTGTCACTAATACAGTTATCAAGATGATTATGCAGCACTGCTGAAGTTGCTCAGCATTTCTATTAATGCTGGGTCTTGTCATTCTATTGCTGCTGTGTGTTAGCAAGAGTTTTATCAAGTTCAAAGTTTTTAACTAATTTACAGTGTGTCAAATGAATCCAGGATGAACGTTCCGCAATCTTGACTGCTGTGGACGTGCTCAGCAGTACTTGATACGGACCTTCCCACTTTGGTGTCGTCCAATTCTTCTTTTTGATTGTCTTCACCCAGACCCACATGCCTGGGGCTACTGTCACTTCGGATGGTTTGGTTTGGTCTTTATCTGAAACAGAATTAAACTGTAAAAGATGTTTGTTATTCAGCATACTCCTCATATACTCTGCAAGTGTCCAATCTGCTTCCTGGTCTGCAGGCATGAGAGGTTTCCACTGAGGTATATAATAAGCTCTTCCAAAAATCTTTTTGAAAGGTGTCAGTCCTTTTGCATTCAGAACAGTTCTCATGCTCAACAGTGCCAGGGGCAGACAGTACACCCAGTTTCTTTGCATATCAATCATGAGTTTCTTAAGCTTATTCTTTAAAACTCCATTGTGCCTCTCTATTAACCCTGCAGATTGAGGGTGATATGCACAGTGATGTTTTAAAGAAATCCCAAAATACCGACTCAACTGTTGTATAGTTTGGTTTACGAAATGTGTACCATTGTCACTGTAGATCCTTTCTGGTATGCCAAATCTAGGAATGATTTCTTTAACTAGGGTCTTTGCAACAGTGGCTGCATCCAGTTTACTGGTCGGAAAGGCCTCCACCCATTTGGAGAACATATCCACAATGACAAGGCAGTACTTTTTATTTTCACATTTGCTCAATTCTATAAAATCCATACAGATAGTATGAAACTGATACGGTGGTGTAGGGAAACTCCCTTGCTTGGGCTTTAATGCCCCTTGTGCATGATGTTTATTACAAGTGTGGCATGACAGGCAAAATTTTTTAGTATAGTTTGTAAATCCATACGTAGTGAATATCCGGTTTACTAACTGTACCATCCCCCCTGTTGAGACATGGCACTGCCCATGGCTCAACAAAGCTGCATATCTAAATAAATTAGATGTTAATATTGGTTTTCCCTCTTTGGAGATGTACAGCCCTTTCTCAAGGATTGTTCCTCATCTTTCCCACTTTTGTTTCTCAGCTCGTGTAGTAAGTGTCTGTATTGTTTTCAACATTTCTAAGTCTAAAATCTCAGAAGGTTGTAATTCCTCATTCAAAAGAAATGCTTCTGAGGCTGCTTGCTTTGCAGCTGTGTCAGCTCTCGCATTGCCTTTTGAAATCCTATCTTGTTGTTTAGTGTGAGCTATGCATTTACAAATAGCTACTTTCTGAGGTAACTGAATAGATTCTAACAAATCTAAAATGAACTGTGCATGATTAATCGGTTTGCCAGTAGATGTCACCATTCCTCGATTTTTCCACTTCTGTGCGAAAACATGTACAGTAGAAAAAGCATACTGGCTGTCTGTAAAAATGTTCACTCTTTTACCCTTTGCTAAGGTACATGCCCGTGTCAAGGCAATCAACTCTGCTGCTGGTGCAGATAAGCTATGTGGTAAAGGTTTTGCTTCTACAATCTCAGTATCAGAAACTACTGCATAACCTGTTAGGTTCTGTCCTGTAGTACTCTTTCTGCATGAGCCGTCCACGTAATATGTCACCTCGGTATCATCCAAGGGAACATCCGTGAGGTCTTTTCTAGGCAGCGTCTTTTGCTCAATTACCTGCAGGCAGCTATGAGGTGTGCCATCTGCAGGAACTGGGAGCAAGGTAGACGGATTCAAAGTTGTACAATCTTCAATTTTCATGTGAAGTTGGCTCAGCAATATAGTCATACAAGAAAGATGCCTAGCAGGGAAAAGATATGCTACTTTTTCTTGCAGTAAAATGATTGTGACTGCATGAGGCACTCTCAATGTGAGAGGGTGGAATAACACTACTGAGGCTGAAGCCTGCACTGCCATTGCAGCTGCAACTACTGCTTGTACACACTGGGGTAGAGACCGCGCCACTGGGTCCAGTTGTGATGAATAGTAAGCAATGGGGCGTTGCTTGCCCCCATGCTGTTAAGTGAACACTGATGTCATATAACCTTGCTTGCAATCTACAGTTTGGAAAAACGTTTATGATAGTTTGGTAATCCTAAAACTAATGATGATGCTATCAATTGCTTCAGTTTACAGAAAGCTAATTTTGCTTCTGGTGTCCATTGTATTAAATCTTGTGCTGCCATAGGCTTCTTAAAAATCAAGTTGGTTAATGGTGGAGATTCCAAAGCATAGTTTGGGATCCAGCTCCAACAAAAATTGGTTGCACCCAGGAAGGACATCATTTCCTTCTTGGTTGTAGGTTTTGGTGCTTGTAAAATCGCTATATTTCTATCCTCATCTAATGTTCTGCCATCTTTGGATATTACATATCCAAGGTATTTAACTTGTTTTCTCCAAAGCTGCAATTTATTTTTGCTTACTTTGTGTCCTTCAGCAGCTAAAAATTTCAATAATGCTACAGTATCTTCCTTACAATCTTGCTGGGTGGGGGCGGCCATCAGGATGTCATCAACATAAAGTAAAATTTGACTACCTCTCGGCGGGGTAAATCCTGCTAAATTACTTGCCATCTCTTGCGAGAATATTGTTGGGCTTTCACAATATCCCTGTGGTAATCACGTATATGTATACCGCTTCCCCTGAAATGTAAATGCAAACCAATACTGTCTGTCAGGGTGTATCGGTATTGAAAAGAACGCATTGCTGATATCTACCACTGAAAAATACTTCTGTTGAGGTTTTAAATCATTTAACAAGGTATGTGGATCTGGCACCGTAGGTGCTCTTGGTATTACTGCATCATTTACAGCTTGTAAATCTTGGACCATACGCCATTCTCCGTTTGCTTTTTTAACCAGGAATAAGGGTGTGTTACATGGTGAATCAAGAGATTCCACCAGTATTCCCTCCTTAAGTAAAGCTGCTATGATAGGTTTAATACCTGCCTCTGCATCTTTTCTTAAGGGGTACTGTCTTTTTTGTGGTCTAAATGCTGACTTTGGCATGATAGTAACTGGTCCTGTTGTGCGAATAAGTCCTACATCTGATTTTCCTGTTGACCAGAGAGTTTCTTTTATGTCTAATAAAGCTTTTTCTTCCTTTTCTAATAAGAGGGTTTCTCAGCTGTCCTCACTGGATTGCAAGTGTACAGCTGGATGTGTTTGTGTTATCCAGTTCAGTTTTTGTCTTTGTACTCCCTGCTCTGATAGTTCTGATTCTGTCTGCTTTTCCCATTTGGTAACTTTTTCTCCTAGGTTTACCCATTTCAAATCTTTCTCTTTAGTAAAACTAACATGTGGTAACTGATTTGATTTATAAAGTGCAAATAACTCCTGGGGTAATGAACAGCTAACTACACTGTTTCCTTTCATATCCCAGTACAGATTACACAGTGCCAATCTGTTTGCACGATTTTTAAACAATTCTTGTTCATATTCTTTGTCAGGTCCTGGTGTATTACAATAATACAGAGTACAGTGCAACAGGTGTTGTACATCAATGCAAAGGGAGGGGAACTTACTGATAGCTACATTCATTAACTCTTCAGTAATTGCTCCAGGGCCGGTCGTAACCAAGTCCTGGCTGTACCAATAAAATGTCCCACCTTCCGTTTGCATTGAAAAAGTATTAGTTTGTCGCTGTGCTTCCATACCCTGCATGGTTGGAACTACTGCTATGTCAAATAGTTGCATAAGATCTCTGCCCAAAAGGTTCACTGGGCATTTTGCAGAAACAACAATTTTGTTTTTCTGGGTCAATCCTGAAACAGGATCTGTTATTGAAATGTTATGGGAGAGAGGCTCCCAATACAGCTGTCCATTAGCTGCTTTCACTAATATAAAATCATGTGATTCTGAATTTTCCTGGTAGTTTGGAGGGGTGTACCAGGGTTCGTGATGCCCCTGAATCGCACAGAAATTTGACTTCCCTCCCCTCTACCAGGAGTGTAATTTCTGGTTTTGTGTCAGCCAAATAAAGCTCTAAGCTCAATAATGCCAAGTCTAATACTTCATTTTCTTCACTATCGGTAGCTTCCTGTACTTCCTTTATTTCGTCTATCACATTCTCTGCTCCTTCTATCACATTCTCATTTGTCCCTTTTCTATTATTCCTATCTAGTGATTCCTGACTTTCATATAGTCAGTCCTCACCCTCATCGTTTTTATCCTCCATTGCTGCCTTCTTATTTTTCTTGCAATCCTTTGCTAGGTGTCCCTTTTTACTGCATTTAAAGCACTCACCTCTCTTCTTTCTCCCTTCAAAGTCCTCTGATCGCTGATCAGATTGTTTGTTTCCCTGGGCATTCTTTTTGCCCTTTTTTCAGGACTGTACTAAATAAACTTCTCCGTCCTCTACAGCAAATACTTGGGCTTTCTTTTTTTGTTGTTATTAAAATGCCTTTCAGCATGTGTAGCATATTCAAGCAGTGATTGTAATCTGCTTGTACGATGGCCTGCCATGTGTTTAGTAATGAAACTACTTATGGGTGCAATACTGCCTTTTAAAAATGCATTCTTTAACTGCTGCTCATATGGGGAATCTTGTGTCTGGTCTTCAGGAACCTGCATTCCACAATGGTTATTAAAACATTCTAACAATCTGGCAAAATATCTATCAACAGTTTCACTTTCTTGTTGGATGCATTGATTAATGCAAGTCCAGTCTGCCCTAGGCTTCCATTTTTCAGAGATTCGGTCTGTCAGACCTTTCACTCTGTTATCTAATTCTGCGCTGCTATGTGGGAGGGGCTTAAGTGCAGCATCACGGGGATTCCAGTTGCCACTGATCATGTGCCAACCTGGACTAACTATTTGTCTGACTACTTTTTCTACTTCCTCTCTGTTTAAGTGATAACTTAATCTCATGCCTTGTAAGTCTTCTAGGAACTTTCTAAAATTAATTTTTGGATGGGGAATTCCCTCTGTGGCTTTCCGGATATCTTCCGGTGTCCACGGTCTGTATACTAAGAGAGCTGGGTCCTGCCCTTCTTGTCCTGCCTGAGGATTTGGTACTTCTATGAGTGGGCATATCTCTTCTTCACTCATAGCTTGTGAATTTCCATTTATTTGATATAATTCAATATCTTCTCTTACATTATGTGTTCGAGACCTAGTCTCGATAGGATCTCTAACAAACGGTTTTGGTTTCGTAGAAATAGCTGGGTATGGAGGTGGGCCAGCTTGTTCATTTGCTTCATATTCCAGTAAGGGAATTGGTAAGGGAACCGGAACCGGAGGGGGCGGAGGGGCCAATGCTACAACCAGGTTATTATCCTCTTTATCTAAAAACATTGCTTTTGAATTTTTATTCTTTTGTTCCCTTCGGTTTACTTCCTCAATCCACCTGTGTGCCTGAGGAACTCCCAATTTGTGCTGTTTTTTTAACTCGACCTTTGGAATCGGTTTTTAGTTGTCTAATAAGTTTGATAAGCGAGGATTTCTCTAACTTCCCATCAAATTCATATTTGTTAACCCATTTTGTATAGTATCTAACATTATCAGCACGTTGTGATTGCATATATTTTGCATCTTCGGTTAACGGTGGGTTGCGGGGTCTTTTTGTGCACGTATTCCCCATTTTGTTCTGACTTTTAAATGTTACGTAACCCTTCTTATTTTTTAACGTGGTATCACAAGTGTTTATAGTCTCTTCAGACTACCTGCCTACTTATTCTGCTTCCCTGATCTATGACAAGATAGCAATCTTTCTGTCCCTGAATTTAAACAAATTCTTAACAGAACAAATACAATCAAGTCCCTGATCTAAAACAGAAAAAAGTAGATTTCACCCTACCTGAGCCTCAGTGATTGGTCACTCACTGTTCGAACGAAACCCGCCTTCAGTCAAAGATCAGAAAAGTGGCTGGCCTCTTTTGCACGACAATTCAGCGGAGGTCTTTCGGACAAGAAGAACCGATGTGGTATCTTCCCTGCGCAGTTTCATGCCACCTGGCCCATCTGATCCAAGGCTAAACGGAGGCTTCTGGCTCTTGAAGGACTAAAAAAATGTCAAAGGAAATACTTCAAAGACCAATCAGCACAAGGTTCAGTTCAGGTTTCTTTATTCTTGCACAAGGAGACAAGAAATGCAGATACAGAGTTTGTCTGACTAAAATCAGGAAGTGTCACAATTATTATACCTTTCTTTCAAGGCATTGCCCACTACGACTGATGTAGCAGATCACCAGTTCATAAAGTTGTTACTTTACAGCTGTTTTCACACAGTTTTAGCTGACTCTACAAAAGTTTAAAAAAAGATTTTTCAGTAGACAGGATGGCCTTGACGACCACTGGTCAGTTATAACTTTCTTGCTATGTGATGTTACAAGTCTAGGTACTATGGCTAATTCAAGCACAATGCAAGTACAGATTTCTGAAGCAGTTTATTGTTCTTTATATCTAACTTTCTTGCAGCTTGTGCACTTTTTCATCAACATGAACAGAGCTTATTGTCCATTATGAATGGATCTACAGAAAACAGTATTATTCTTTATTTAATTTCCTGACCTAGCAGATAATCACCTGCTTCTCAGTACATTTCCAAAGGCATAAACATGTATTTTGCTGTGCTAGCAAACTAGGTCAGAGTGCATCTTGCAGTGTCAGAAAGCACAACTTCAGAAAAGCATGTTTGCAGTTTCAAACAGAACTAATGCTGCATATAGAATAAAAACGTGTTAATCTTTACTTACTTATAATAAGCACTATACACATATGTTAATACATATTTTTCTAACATATACTGTTAAGTTATAGTGTTATAAAATAAATAAAAACATTAAAAATGAAGCAATGTATATATTACAAAGTATGATGTTTTACGTAATAAGGTTATATTATCTTTAGGAGTAATGTATAACTATTGACCATAGGATGGGTAAGCCAATCTATAACCAAATGGGATAGGTTATTTCGAGGATATAAAGGAAAACTGGCTAGGCTTAAAATGGCCTGTAAGGGCTAGCCTAGTACTTAGCCATAAACTTATGAAAAGAAATATGCAATTCATTTTTAAAATGCAGAATCATGTACAGTAGAAGGACACTGGAAACAGTAAAAAAAAAAGTTGAAATTTAAATACAAGCATACCAACAATATCCCAGTATGCAATTCTGTATTTCACACAGCAGTCAAATGCATTTATTCCAAGAAAGCAAGTCAAAAATGTTACAAACAAAAAATGAAAAAATGGCTAAAAACAAGCTATATATGACTTTACAGCAAAAAACACACTTTATTAAAAAAACTAAAGCAAAACTGGTAAGTGCTTTCATTCTAACAAGAACTTCATCAGACTAAATTGCATATTCAATTAAACAATCCATGTATACCTAAAATAAAAGTCACGTGACTTGCTAATTACAATGATTTAACCTTTTCCTTTCTAAAACAACTTAGAACAAACAAGTTCTACTGAAAAATAAAAGGGTTGAATGTCTTGCTACATCGGGGAGATGGACATAATCATATCCTGTAAAATGTCAATGAACTCAGGACAAGGCGAAAATGCTCCAGTACAAAGCTGACATCTCTAAATGGTATCTGTAAAGAATTTCAGTAAATGGTATGAACATCTCAAAATTACATCTGGAACCCATCTGTAAAAACTATGGCATAGCAGAAGTTGTTAATACCCAAGAATGTCAAAGAGACACATCAGTAAAAGTCAAATACTCAGCAGCAGGACAACAATATAATATGGGAAGATGTAACAACCCAGCACACCATGCAGCAAGCTGGAATGTATGTAACAACCCAGCACACCATGCAGCAAGCTGGAATGTATGTAACAACTGAGCACACTATGCAGCAAGCTGGAATGTATGTAACAACCCAGCACACCATGCAGCAAGCTGGAATGTATGTAACAACCCAGCACACCATGCAGCAAGCTGGAATGTATGTAACAACCCAGCACACCATGCAGTGAGCTGGAATGTATGTAACAACCCAGCACACCATGCAGCGAGCTGGAATGTATGTAACAACCCAGCACACCATGCAGTGAGCTGGAATGTATGTAACAACCCAGCACACCATGCAGCGAGCTGGAATGTATGTAACAACTCAGCACACCATGCAGCGAGCTGGAATGTATGTAACAACCCTGCACACCATGCAGAAAGCTGGAATGTATGTAACAACCCAGCACACCATGCAGTGAGCTGGAATGTATGTAACAACCCAGCACACCATGCAGCGAGCTGGAATGTATGTAACAACCCAGCACACCATGCAGTGAGCTGGAATGTATGTAACAACCCAGCACACCATGCAGCGAGCTGGAATGTATGTAACAACTCAGCACACCATGCAGCGAGCTGGAATGTATGTAACAACCCTGCACACCATGCAGAAAGCTGGAATGTATGCAACAACTGAGCACACCATGCAGCAAGCTGGAATGTATGTAACAACCCAGCACACCATGCAGCAAGCTGGAATGTATGTAACAACTGAGCACACCATGCAGCAAGCTGGAATGTATGTAACAACTGAGCACACCATGCAGCAAGCTGGAATGTATGTAACAATTGAGCACACCATGCAGCAAGCTGGAATGTATGTAACAACCCAGCACATCATGCAGCAAGCTGGAATGTATGTAACAACTGAGCACATCATGCAGCAAGCTGGAATGTATGTAACAACCCAGCACTTCATGCAGCAAGCTGGAATGTATGTAACAACCCAGCACACCATGCAGCAAGCTGGAATGTATGTAACAACCCAGCACACCATGCAGCAAGCTGGAATGCATGTAACAACTGAGGACACCATGCAGCAAGCTGGAATGTATGTAACAACCCAGCACACCATGCAGCAAATGGGAATGTATGTAACAAGCCAACACACCATGCAGCAAGCTGGAATGTATGTAACAACCCAGCACACCATGCAGCAAGCTGGAATGTATGTAACAACCCAGCACACCATACAGCAAGCTGGAATGTATGTAACAACTGAGCACACCATGCAGCAAGCTGGAATGTATGTAACAACCCAGCACACCATGCAGCAAGCTGGAATTTATGTAACAACCCAGCACACAATGCAGCAAGCTGGAATGTATGTAACAACCCAGCACTTCATGCAGCAAGCTGGAATCTATGTAACAACCCAGCACACCATGCAGCAAGCTGGAATGTATGTAACAACCCAGCACACCATGCAGCAAGCTGGAATGCATGTAACAACTGAGCACACCATGCAGCAAGCTGGAATGTATGTAACAACCCAGCACACTATGCAGCAAACTGCAATGTATGTAACAACCCAGCACACCATGCAGCAAGCTGGAATGTATGTAACAACCCAGCACACCATGCAGCAAGCTGGAATGTATGTAACAACCCAGCATACCATACAGCAAGCTGGAATGTATGTAACAACTGAGCATACCATGCTGGAAGCTGGAATGTATGTAACAACCCAGCACACCATGTAGCAAGCTGGAATGTATGTAACAACCCAGCACACCATGCAGCAAGCTGGAATGTATGTAACAACCCAGCACACCATGCAGCAAGCTGGAATGTGTGTAACAACCCAGCATACCATGCAGCAAGCTGGAATGTATGTAACAACTCAGCACACCATGCAGCAAGCTGGAATGTATGTAACAACTCAGCACACCATGCAGCAAGCTGGAATGTATGTAACAGCTCAGCACACCATGCAGCAAGCTAGAATGTATGTAACAACCCAGCACACCATGCAGCAAGTTGGAATGTATGTAACAACCCAGCACACCATGCAGCAAGCTGGAATGTATGTAAAAACCCAACACACCATACAGCAAGCTGGAATGTATGTAACAACCCAGCACACCATGCAGCAAGCTGGAATGTCAGGTAGCTCTTAAAATAAATCAGTGTGCTAAATGCAAACATCCTACTGAAGTCAACATTTCACTGCAATGACTTGAACAACAAGAGTAAAACAAGTATTGAAAATAACAATTCCAAATGCTGATATAACACATACAATCTACCCTAGAATGATTTGCAGCCAGCCAGCGATGGGCATCATTGGACATATAGTCACACACACTACTTAATTTAGCAGAAGCATATCGACATCAAGCAGGAATGGAAATCAAACCAGAAGTAGATAAAAAAAAAAAAAAACAGGCAACAACTAAATGTGCTAAAAAACAAAAGAAAGAACATAAGGTGAAGGACGGGATGAGAAGGCAAGAAATGTGGAAAATACATAAACATAGTTGCAAGTATAGAAAACTACTGGAAGAACAGGACAGATTATTATCCCAGGAATAAACATTCTTAGGGGGATATTCCAGGGTGACTCTTAGTCACTGTTGCTATTCTGTCTTGCCATTAATCCATTAAGCTGTTTACTTAACAGCTTAAGCCATGGCTACAGTTTGGCTCCTAGAAAACAGCAATGTCTAATGACTTCTTGTCTTTTCTTTGTTGATAATTTAAAACTGTATAGCTCATCAGATGAGGAACTGAAAGCACAGCTGCTGGTTGTCAAAACTTTTTTAGATGATATTGGAATGTCATTTGGTCTTGATAAATGTGCAAAAGCAACCTTTAAGAAAGGAAAACTGCAGCACCAGAAAACATCAGTTTGGGACAAGAATGTGATATAAAAGAACTTAAGCAAGAGGGAGTGTATAAATATTTGGGAATTGATGAAGGATCACCAATAAAACATGAACAAATGCGAATAAAACTCAGTAAGGAATACTTTAGGAGACTTAAATTAATCCTGAAAACAGCATTGACATCTAGAAACAAGATCCAAGCTATAAATCAGTTTGCACTTCCTGTCCTAACTTATAGTCTTGGAATGATTGACTGGCCCCAAAAAGTGTTGGATAGACTGGATATTAAAACAAGAAGGATGCTTCATGCTCACCAAATGATTTATAAAAATCAGTGCATACCAAGATTATATATTCCCCGTTTCAAAGGAGGGATGGGCCTCCTTAAAATTGATTACATGTATAGATCTGCAATCATGGGATTCCACACATATCTACTGACCTCACAAGATCCAAATGTAGTGAAAGTTTTGAAACATGAGAAGAATAAATCTAAGATGACATCTCTGCTTAATTTAGCTGGAGCATATTGACGTCAAGCAGGAATGGAAATCAAACCAGAAGTAGATAAAAAAAAAACAGGCACCTACTGAATGTGCTAAAAAACAAAAGAAGAATATAAGATGAAGGACCAGATGAGAATGCAAGAAATGTGGAAAAAGCATAAATATAGTTGCAAGTATATAAAACTTCTGGAAGAGCCTCATGTTGATAAAGAATGAATGCAGGAATGGTTAAGGAGAGGTAAATTCACATCAAGAAATTAAAGGTTAATATTGGTGGCCCAAGACAGTGGGCTACGTACACCCTGGTTTACAAAGTCCATTGAACATGTGGGAGAAACAAGCATATGTAGGTTTTGTAAAGCCAAATTGTAAACAGTCACACACCTTGTTGCTGGTTGCAATGCAATAATGGCAGAGGGACTGTATACTGAAAGGCATAATAATGTGGACAGACTGTTACACTGGAGATTGTGCAAACATTATGGTATCGAAGTGGCTGAAAAACACTGGAAACATGAGCCACAAAAAATCATAGAAAATGATGAAGTTGATATCACATGGGATCACCCAATACCAACAGTTGAAAAGATAGATGCTAGAAAACTGGATATAGTGATCCAGGAATAGAAGACAAAAGTAGCAGTGATCATTGAAATTGCCACACCTAGAGTGTCTTATGTACAGAGAGACACAAAGTCATAAAATACCTTGATCTGCAGGCAGAATCAAGAGCCATGTGGAAGAAAGATACCCAGACAGTTTCAATAGTAGTAGGAGCAACCTTTCTTATAAAAAAGACTTTATTTAGATATGCTACCAATTCATGTAACATCGTACGAATTGCAGAAGGAGCCATTACTGGGCACTTTGCGGGTGCTGCGAAGAGCACTTTTGGCTGACATCAAAGAGTGAAACAGAACTAATTTCATGAACTTTAATCGTACTTTGACTTAGGAATGGGTCCATTTCCGTCATGGTATTAGAAACCCAAAAACCTTGGAGAAATAAAAAACGACAGTAACCAAGAAAGAATAGACCAAGGCTTTTCAACTGAAGCAATAACTACATGGTTGAGGGAGACTAATGCCAAAAATAAAGGATAAATGTTGGCCTGTTAGTCCAAGAATGTAACTGGTGACTCACTGCCCATAGTGTACACAAAAGAATGTGAACAATTTTTATTTAAGGGTACTTTAGGATAAATGTATGTTATATTTCAAAGTAAGAAAAGATGGCTGCCATTTTTGCCCAAAGGAAACGTTAAGGTGTCAGAAGACAGCCTGTGTGCTGCTAGTTCACTGATAAGTACCAGGCTAGATGCCACTGTGGGCCATTTTAAGCCCATAATAGTGAGAATCAAATCTTGTACATTGTGTCTGTGAAATAAACACCTTAACATTGTGTCTGTGAAATAAACACCTTAACATTGTGTCTGTGAAATAAACACCTTAACATTGTGTCTGTGAAATAAACACCTTAACCGTTATGCCAACATTCAATCCTCAAATTACTAGTCAGAGCTAAGTGCTAGGTAATCAGTCATGTAAACTATCACAACCTAGCCAATAACTAGATAGTGACCAAGTTGAGAGTGAAGCACTGGACCTTGCGTTTTCTGAGATAAACATCTTAACCATTAACACCAAACATCAACCAACTATATCAGTTAAGACTAAGACTAGGGTATTAGGCCCCACATGTAGAAGGTGTGGAAAAACTGTACAGCATTCCCATGGTCTGACCTGTAGTCTAAATGATTGAGAAGATGGTATTAGAGGTTGAGATAATACCAAGTCAGGTTCTAGTGTAAATATGGGGGGGGGGGGTGCAATTTAAGAATGGAGTTTAGTGGTCTGCTTATTAACTCCCCAGAAAAGTATCTGTACAAAAGTGATGTATCATTTTGTTAATAATAAGCAGGTGTATGAATATGGGGAGGTGGTCCATAACTAGCACAGTTCCATTCTCATGTGCAAGAACGGTTATGTTACAAGACATCAGGTGAGGTGGTCCGTAACTAGCACAGTTCCATGCTCATGTGCAAGAACAGTTATGTTACAAGACATCAAGTGAGGTGGTCCGTAACTAGCAGAGTTCCATTCTCATGTGCAAGAACGGTTATGTTACAAGACATCAGGTGAGGTGGTCCGTAACTAGCACAGTTCCATGCTCATGTGCAAGAATGGTTATGTTACATCAGTTATGAACACTGGGTTTATAAATCATATTTGAAGTGCTGGATCATGGACATAACAGACGGATTTTTCAAATAAGAGACATATTAATATTTTACATGGTTGCCAAAGAAGAGACCAAAGAAGGATTTCAAAAAATATGGCCAACTGATACAAATCTGTTTAACATTTTTGTGAGACAGTTAAGACTACCTATCAAATATATCAAAGTAACAGAGGACTAGGTCTGCAAGAATCTGGTAAAATCCAGGTAAGACCAAGAGGCAAAACGAACAGTGGGTCACTGACCTGCACTAGTGGTGTAGAGGGATAAAGCTATGATGACAGCCCAGATAACCCAAGCTCAACATGAGTTTCAGGTACTTCACAGGGCAGGCAGGGCATACAGGAGTGCACATCTGATGGGGAGAGATGGAGGTTCCCATCTAGTGTATATCACTGCTCTGATGACAGGGTCTTGCCTATACAGTGGAGGTCCATCATGATGTAGGGAGCTGCTACAAGGAAGATGTGAGTTTGACCACCCAAGCCAGTGGTGGTAGCCCCTGTCATTGCATGTGGGGGAGCATGCATGCACCAATCAGGTGGCCCCTGTGGTGATGCAAGTGA
Source organism: Protopterus annectens (assembly GCF_019279795.1). Lineage (NCBI taxonomy): Eukaryota > Metazoa > Chordata > Ceratodontiformes > Protopteridae > Protopterus > Protopterus annectens. Next base: position 457,909,291 of record NC_056740.1, read on the forward strand.
TCACATCACCAGCAAGGCAGAATGACCAGGTCATAAAAACAGATAAAGTTGTCATTGGTGGGATGCTACTGAGAGCACAATGTATGTTGGGAACAGCTCTGATCAAGGGTCCTCTTAAAAAGTGCACATATGCACAAGATGAGGCTTGATGATCATCAGACATGGGGGAGGGGACAAAAATGACTCAAAAAATGAACAGCAGGGATAGAACAAGTCCAGTAGAACAATGGATACATAGTTCTGGGTACAATAAGACCAAATTAATTAGGAGGAAAAGAAGGGTCTGTTCTCTGTCACCAGCAGGACAATCCTGCAATATTGTATCAGTTCAACGAGAATCACTGAAAAGGGATAGAGGCTATTGGTCTCACTGCTCGTATGTTTATACCTCATTCATTTATGGTATAAAGCTTTACAGGCAGAGTGAAAGGAGGGCTTCAGTGGAGAGTATTAAACAATCTGGACAGTAGGAATCCAAACTCTTCTAAAGTATATTTAGTTAGAGAATGATTTAACTGCTTTTAGATTGTTTCAATCTGCTGTGTGCCAAGGAAGAAAGTCTAGATGCTTGGAGCATTCCTACCTCAACAGACTGTGAAGGTATTCTCAGCAAGAAGAAGCAGATAATAGCATGGATTTCAGTGCCAAGCAAAAAAAACACTCAATGGAGTGAGGTACCACAAACTAAGGAATAAGCAAATATTGTAATTCCTGATAGTTCAACTTATCATATTGTATCTCATGGGATGATAGAAAGCTCTTTTAGTAAAATAAAGAATTCAACTTCTAGGGGTCCTGATTCAATCTCCTCCATGCAGTCACTAAAAATTAAATTATAATTAATATTTAAAAAGCAGTTACAAACAGGCACTTTTCCAAGCTTGTGGAAAACATCTACTATAATAATACATAAAAAGATAATACAAGTGATATTAATAACTATAGCTTTCTTAGCTCACTTCTGGGCAAATGCTTTGAAAGATGCTGTGACGGCCTCTCTACCCCAGGCCAGTAATCAAGCAGCCTCAATCCTTATCACTGACACCGGTGAAAGACGGTCACTAAAACAGGAACTGATTTACGTATTTTAATATGCAGCTTCCTGCATCAAGCACAGTTTTCCCCAAGAGCAAACAGGGAACATGCTCCAGACTCTGTACAATGTAACCAAAGCAGCAAGGCTTTTCAGAGTGGCCATGGTGTCACTAAAATAAGCACAAGTACTTTCAAGATGTTAAAAGTATTCTTTAAAAGACCAGCAACAATGAAAGGTATAAAACAGATTTAATAATGAATAATAAAATAGAAAACATGAGACTACTAAACATCTAAGTACAATAAACGCCAGAGTTTCAATCACAGGAGAAATAAAAATAACACAGTTGGACAGACTGAAACAGATGCGGAATAACAATACTTAACTAATCTCACTGTATTTCCTTACTGTCTAAAGAATAACTGCTCCCTAGATAACAATTAATACAGCAAGGAAAGATTAGATGATGAGATGCTTACTTCCACAAGACAAGATGATGAGCTTCAAACTTTTAATTGAATTGAACTAACTAATATAGATATTTATATGAAGTTCCAAAGAAAACAAAACAAAACCATCTGCTGCGAGAGTTCCATCCTCTCAGTGCTGGATATAGAATGACATCATATTTGATCACATGACTCTGGTACATCAGAGCTTTGCTAAGATCTGTTGCAGTATTTGAAAATTATAGAACAATTTCAAAAACTTCTACTCTTCCCTTCTAGAATCATTTGCTTAAACATAGATTTAATAAGTTATAATAACACTGTCAATACATTTTAACACAAACATCTGTATAAGTCAGTTGGATAGTCAAATGACACAAAATTATTTACAAAACTACAGCTAAATATGCTGGAAAATGTTACACATGCACTGCCCTAGTCTTCATCCCAGAGATAGCAACACCCCACATCATCACATCTCTTCATTCTTTGAAGACTCAAGCTAGTTTTTCAAGTGACCCTGGAAAAACATTGCTTGAGAGAAATGGGCCTGTCTGTGAGCATATTAACCTATACCCTGTCTTGAGAGTCCATCTGCATTGGCATTGCTGTAATCTGGACTGGCTAACACAGAGAATCCTCCCAAAGCCTCTTTAAGCTTTTGGAATGCCTGCTTGCAGGATGGGGTCCATGCTACCTTATCTGGCATGTTTTTTCTTTGTCATATCTGTGAGGAGAGCAACTATTGTGCTATAATTGGCAACACACTTTCTATAGTACCCTGCTGTCCCCAAGAATGCCCTTACCTGAATTTTGATAATGGGGGCAGGCCACACCTGAATAGTTTATGCTTTGGCAGGTTCTGGCCTAATCTTACCACTCCTCACTCTATGTTCTGGGTATGAGACCTCTGCCATACCCATCTGACATTTACTGGGCTCAGGGGTCAACCCTGCCCTTTGCAGTCTGCTCAGGACCTCCCTGACAAGCTGTGGCTTCATCATGCCAACATAATACAATTTGTGCCCCTGCCTTCTGCCTAGCAGGTTTACCAAGTCATTAACATCACTGACCTTCCTTACCACTTCTAAGAGTCCCTTCCAAGCTGCCTGCAGCTTATTATGTCCAACAGGAATGAGCATCATAACCTGCTGCCCCCACAGCATACTCTCTGGCTTGAACATTCCTGTCATACCAGACCTCTTTCTGCTGTTTGGCTCCTGCCAAATTCCCCCTGGGCCAAGCCCATGAGCTCCCTATGCCTTGTCCTGGGATTTAGGACATATGCCACAACAGACTCCAGGTGGGATTCACTCAACCTCCTACTCATTATGAATCAATATAAAGGCCCCCCTCACCATATGCCCACAGATCAACTCAAAGGATGAAAAACCTGTAGATGCCTTGGGTACCTCTCTGCAAAACAGTAGATGGGGAACATATTTGTCCACTCTCTCTTAAAATGGTCTGGAAATACTCATAGCATGGCCGTTAGTGTAGAGTTTACCCTCTCCACAAGATCATTAGTCTGGGTGTGGTAGGGGATGGTCTTTAGGTGTCTCACCCCACAACACTTTCACAGACAAGCCAGCAGGTCTAACATGAAACTGGAACTTCTGTCAGTTAGTATTGCTCTCAGGAAACCTACCCTATTGAAAATCTCTAACAAAGCATTTGTCAACTTCTCTGCCTTGATGGAGGACAGAGCCACCACCTCAGGATATCTGGTAGCATATTCTACAACCACCAGGTTATACGTCTTCCCTCAGCCCCACAATAGGTTCATAGGTAGGTACTAGGCTATCGGCCCAAAGTTCATAGGTAGGTACTAGGCTATCGGCCCAAGGAGCTACGTAAGCCTAGCCAACAAGTTTCCCTGGCTTACGCCACCCAAGAGAGTTATTTTCCTGTTCCACTGTTGAGTAGAGACACAGAAGTGATCCCTGGGGTGTATTTCCTATTTCCCATCCACTCATCAAGATTTTTCTTGAAGAGTGCTAATGAAGAACTTTGCTTGACATAGATGGGTAGCCTGTTCCAGAGTATGGGAAGTCTCTGGGACAGGAATCTATCCCTCCAGCATGTCCTGTTTATTGTGGTGACAAGGTTTAGGTCTCTAGAGCATGTAGCTCGGAGGGATTGGGATTTCTTTAGATGTAGCATGTCCAACAGCTCTGGGTTTCACATAGCTTTATATGTTAGGCAGAGATCAACTTGAAGTAGGCGATATGATATGGAGTAAAGCTGGAGTTTTTTGAGGTGGTCATTGTAGGGGATTTGTTTGAGACCAGTAATCCTCTTTGTGAGGTACTTCTGTGGCCTTTCCAGCTGCTGCAGATGTCTTGTGAGGTACATTCCAAAAGGAGCGTTGTACTCTATAATGGGTCTAATGAGTGTCGAGTAGAGGGGAACAATGACCTCTTTTTTCCTGGATAAGGGCCCTTTTATGATGAGGTGTGCCATGTAGAAGGACTTCGTGACTACTATGGTGATGTGGCTATCAAAGGAGAGACTACTGTCCACCTGGGTTCCAAGGTCTCTTATCACGCATTCAGTGTAAAGTAGATTGCTGCCTATGTGGTAGTTCATGGGTACAGAGTTTTTACCAAAGGGGATGACACTGAACTTTTTGGCATTGAGCTTGAGGCCATGGCTCTTACACCAGACATATATCCATAGCTACCCCCTGAAATTGCTCTTTAATCACAGACAAAGGTATCAACAGAGCTTTGACTTTATCCCCTGCCTTGCCTACCTTTTGGCACTGCTCACAGGTCCTGGAGTACCTTGTTACATCCCTTGCAATCCCAGGCCAATAAATGTCCTGCATAATATGTCTCTTGGTATTATTTATGTCTATATGACCTGCAAAAGGAATGTCATGGATTATGGCTAGAAGTGCCAGATGTTAGTCTCTGAGCATTACCAACTGTTGTATTACCTCACCCTCTAACCCTCCCTCAGGGGTCCCCTCTCTATACAGTAACCCCTTTGTTCCATTATACAGACTCCCCTTTTTCTTGAGCATCAGGTGTCTCCATAGCTACCTCCCTCAAGCTTCATAAGGTAGGGTCCGAAAGCTGAGCCTGTCCCACCTCTACCTTTGTGACTTCTCCGAATTCCCCTTACACAGGAAGCCTAGTATTTTCTGACAGCACTGCATCACTGTCAGCTTGGGTACTACTGCTAACCTTTGCCCTTGCAGTCACCTTGTCCATGGGAATATGAGTACCTATCAGCAGATGTGGCTCACTTTTGGGCTCACTGCTACAGGGTAGCTTCCTCCCTGAAATTGCCACATCGCTAGCCCCAGCTTCAGCTGTGGGGTCTGTCTGAGTCTCTGCCAGGCTACCAGACCTACATGCCTGTCTCCAAGACTGACTGTGTGTAACTACATGCACACAATGTACTGCATTATCAAAATCATTCCCTATCAGGATATCTGCAGGAATATCCTCAAACACAGCTACCTGCTTGCTTCTTTTTCCACCCTCCCAGTCAAGGTGAACTCTGGCCAAAGGTATTTGGAATGGGATCCCTGCTAAAGCTTTGATTGGAAGTGGACTGCCCAAACAAGTATTGCTCCTCTTTAACCACTGCAGTCTTCACAATGGTTATGTTGGAGGCTGTGTATCTCTTAGCAGTGGCCTGTCTTCCATCTACTAAGATAGGATAAAAACTCTGGTGATAGTTTGATACCCATGTTGTTTCCAGACAACTTACTACTGATAAGCTGTTATTCCCAATTGCTGGCTCCTTTACCCTTTGTTCTCCATCTTGCTTCAGTGGACATTTGAATGCTACATGGCCTCTCTTGTTACATTTAAAACATATTCCCCCTAATCTTGAACATTTTCCTCCACTAGTGGCATCCTCTGTTACTGGTAGACTCTGTTGGGGTAATTTAGGCTGCCCATCATGGTTCCCTTATATCCATGTGGAGTGCTGGGTATCCCCTTCTTGTGCAGTGATGCCCTGCTTGCTTAGTAAGGATTCCCTTTTCTCCCCAGCTCATCTGCAGAGTTACACTCCTGGTCTGCCAACCAGATTGTTATGTTCTCAGGCAAAATATTAAGGGCTCTCCAAAATGTCTGCCAGTCTTTCAAAAGTGGTACCCTGATCCTGGGTAACTTTAATTATCCAACCATAGATTGGAAAAACCTACTCATGCCAGAACACAAATGCCCAGAGATTCCTCAATTTTATTAATGCAAATGCTTTGGAACAGCTAGTTGATACCCCCAGTAAAGGTGATAATATCTTGGACTTGGCATTAACCAGCATGAGTAATCACCGCAGCGCCCCAACAGTACCATCCTCCCTGTAAGATCTGATCACAAAGCAGTCACATTCACAGTCACCATCTCCCCTGATCCTCCCCTAGCTAGGTTCAGACAAAAACACTTCTCCAAAGTTGATTACAACCTCCTAAGGGATGGTATAAACAGCTTCACAGCCCCCGCTCCCCCTCTGTAGGAACTGGCACCAATGTCTATATCTACACCAAAGTACTATAAGAGCATTTATACAGATGCATGGAATTAGGAATACCTGACAGGACAAAATTATCCTCTGCAAGGAAGAGTAAAGCTGTCTGGTGGACATCTGCAATAAATAAACTCTATAACAAAATGAAAAAAATTGCTGTCCAAGACCAAGAAAGAGTAGGTGCCCAACTGAAAGCAATCTCTCCTTAGCTTGAGCAAGCAAATAAGAGCACTAGTGAGATCCTCTAAAGCCAACTTCGAGTCCAAATTGGCCACATCTACTAGAGACAATCATAACGCCTTTTTCACATATTTCTGAAATCTCACAGTAAGCACCCAGATCTGTTCAGAACTGGTGGTCAAGGACACCACATACACAAATGCTGTAGATATAGCCAATCTACTGGCTGAGAGATTCAGTGAAAACTTCTCCCCTCTGCCCCCCCCCCATCAGTAAATCAGGACATCACCAGTACCTGTCTCCCACTGCTTATCTCTAGGGAACAGGTCATCACTGCCCTCTCAAAGGCAAAAAAATACAGCCTCAATGGGATCCAATAAAATCCCAGGCTGCATCCTACATGAATTCAGGCATGAACTTGCAGCACCAACAACTCTCAGAAACATGCAAAAACATACTCGGAGGCTCTAAATAAGAACCTGCCTAAACAACAGAGATCTCCTAAGCATACACCCAAGCAACCCCCACCCTACAACAGAAACCAGGTAACACATACATCACAACGTCAGTGTGCCAAGCAAAAACAGCCCCTAAGGCTAAATAACACACCTAACACACTAGTAATCAGTGATTCTATCATCAGGCACACAGACATCCCACTCACTAGACTGAACAAGGAGAAGGTTACCGTAAGCTGCCTGTCGGGTGCCAGAATCCGCCACATAACACATGCACTCACGTCACTCCACAACAAGTACAAATATGACTCTGTCATTGTACATGTTGGCGTAAATGACCTGAGATGTACCTCCCTGGACTACATGAAAAGAGACATGGAGGAGCTCTCTGACCATGTAGCCCAGGCTGGTATGACTCTGACTCTGAGTAGCATCCTGCCCTCACCCAAAATTATGCCAGCATACGAAGACAAAATGATCAGTTTCAACAATTGGTTAAACTACTGGTGCCATTCAAAGGGGATCCAGTACTTGTCAGCCTGGGACCACATGCTTGACAAGCCACGTTGCTTCGCCAGAGCCTGCTTGCACCTGTCGCCCCTGGGCTTTTGAATACTGGCCAAGACTCTTGCCACCCCAATACTGCCTTTTTTAGGCCAGGCTCAAAAGACAAACCTGCCTCCATAAACAACAATAATAAACAAAAACTGAGGGTAATGCTGCTCAATGCCAGAAGTCCAAACCTCAAAATGCATGCACTCAAGGCTCTCCTTAGTATGGAAGAAATCGACATATGTGCAGTGACAGAAACCTGGATCAAGGCTCCAGAGAGCACCCCAGCACTACCAGGCTATAACTCCTACCATACCTTTAGGTCCCAAAACCAGGACCGGAACACAAAAGGAGGGGGTGTGTCCATATTCATCAAGAACACCCACACCTCCAGGTTAATAGCACAGCACTTGAAGTCTGAGACCATCCAAGTGCAACTGACAGTGGGTAAATTGACTGTTCAATTTATAGCTTGCTACAGATCCCACCTTGTCTCAGGTCCCTCACGCAGCATTCCTGAGAACATTAGAAAGTATGAAGATTCTACCCAACACCATGCTACTGGGTGACTTCAACTATCCAAACATTGACTGGGAAAACTACTCAAGCTCAAATGCCCTAGCCAAATGCTTCCTTGAGTTTATAAACTCAAACACCCTTGAACAGCTGGTCACCACTCCCACAAGAGGTGACAACATACTGGACCTAGTCATCACCAGCATGGGGAACCTATGTTCCACACGTGAGGTAAACTCGTCTTTGGTAAGATCAGATCACAAACTAATCACAGTGGACATACACATCCCGACCCCCCCCCCCCCAGTCAAGGAAATCAAGGTAAAAAACTTCTCTAAAGCCAACTTCACACTCCTCAAGACCGAGGTGGGAAGTTTCAAAGCACCCAATCAAATGGAAAATGATAACTCATCGGCAGAATCATTTACAAGTGCATTCTATGAACACCTTCAAGAATGCATGGACCGAGCCATCCCAAGTAAAACCAGGACCAACTCCTCAAAAAAGAGGAAGCCAGTCTGGTGGACCCTGGTTATAAATAAACTTTACAACAGAAGGAGGAAACTCCTGCAAGATAGAACAAATTGAAAAATGTTGAAAAATGGTTTATGCAGCACTGCCTCCTCCTTAACCCCAAAAAAACAAAGCTTCTTCTCTTTACTCCTACTAATAAATCTCCTACACCTTTCTTTACTATCACCTCAGATAATTCTACCTGTATTAACCCTGACAATACCACTCGACTATTAGGTGTAACCATTGACAACCATCTTAACTTTGATGACCAAATTAATAGTACTATTAAAGCTGTTAATAAAAAAATTGGGACACTCTACAGAATTAAACCCTTTGCAGCTAGAAACACCATTGCACAGACCCAACTGCTCTCCACCCTTTTTTATGCTTCAGCAATATATATCACACTATCTAAAAATAACATCAACAAACTCTCGACCTGCTATAACAGTATAGCTAGATTCATTAATGCTACTCCCCTTAGAACTCACCCCTGTCACAACCTGAAACAACTAAATTGGCTAGAACTAAATAACCACCTACTCTACCAACAACTACTTATCATTCATAAAACCCTTCATTTCCCTGATAATACTCCGAGCCTGGCTAGACTTATTTCTCCATATAAGAACCTAGACACACTTCGTTCTGCCAATAAGTTTCTAGTATCCATAACTAAATCATATAATAAAGCTGGGGATGCACTATTTTCAAATTCCATAGGGAAACACTGGAATCTAATCCCTCAAGAAATAGCTACTCTAGAGTCCACCTCTCTGTTCAAAAGACAAATCAAAGCACATCTTACTTCTCAATGGCTATGTCCCTGTACCAATCCCGACTGAAAGTATGTCTCAATACGCCTAATTTTTTTTCTTCCTGTCCCCTTACTGGCCCTACCTGATGCTTTCTGGAATTGAGAGTTGAATCTTAAGGGATGCCTCTATTTCTTATTAACTTTAGTATTTAGTTCTTATTTTTTTTGCTGTATAACTTGACTTAAAAGTTTTTTAAATGTCATAGATATCCTCTCTTGTACCTTGTATAATTCTATTAAGAAAATTCTTAAATTGTTATAAATCACTGTGATTTTATCTGTACTGGAGCTTTTCTCCCCGGGCCTCTACTGTAAACGGATATATGTCCAGCTAGACTAGCCCGGTCAACAAATGTAAAATAAAAAATAAAAAATAAATAAATAAAATAAATAAATAAATCCCAAAATAAGAAGGAATCTCTGATTAACATCAGTAAAAAACTGCGCTCTCTCATTAAATCATCCAAGGCCAACTTTGAAAGAAAAATAGCCAATGACTCTAAGGATAACCACAAGGCCTTCTTTAACTATGTCAAGAGTCTAGGTGCTAACTTTCAGATATGCTCCGAGCTACTGCATAATGGCCATAAATATACTGAACCAACAGACATTGCCAACATCCTGGCTGACAAGTTCAGTGCAAACTTTGCCCCCCCCTCCACCAAAGGGGCTAGCACCCATCCCAAAAGAATGTGGTGCTCCAGATATCTCAGACACACAAGTAAAGACAGCCCTTGCAAAGGCCAAAAACACAGCATGAATGGGACCAGATGCTATCCCAGGTTGTGTCTTACATGAGCTTCAAAATGAACTAACCCCCCATCTCAAATCACTATTCAAACTCAGCCTCTCTACAGGCTATGTACCCAAAGAATGGCGTACAGCAACAGTCGTACCACTCCACAAAGGTGGTGCCACAACTGACACTGGGAACTATCACCCTATAAGCTTGACTAGCTTGGTCTGCAAACCCATGGAACGCATTATCATGGAGCTCATTAACAGGGACATTGGGAACCTCCAGACACTGGACCCCACCCAGTCCGGCTTTGTTAAAGGCAGATCTTGCCTCCTGAACTTGGTCGACTTCTTCAAAATAGTCACCAAGGCCATAGATGAAGGGAAGGTGGTCCACACAGCATATATGGACCTCGCTAAGGCGTTCAACACCATCCCACACTCAGGAATCATAGACAAACTCACCAGCTTAAATATCAATCCCCATGTCACAAGATGGGTTGCCAATTGGCTCTCAGACAGAACCCACATGGTAAGAGGGGCAGGTGCCATGTCTGACTCTAAACCAGTCACAAGCGGAGTCCCACAGAGCTCAGTCTTGGGACCCCTCCTGTTCGGTATATATTTCTCCAAAGTGCAGGCAAAGGCGGAGGGACTGAGGCTAACCAAGTTTGCAGATGACTGTAAATTGGGTGCAATAACTGACTCTCCAGCTGACACAGACATCCTGCAAAAAGGTCTCACAGAGACAAACACCTGATGTCAAAGTCACGGCCTCAAGCTAAATGCCAAAAAAGCATAGTAATCCCATTTGGGAAAAACAAAGTACCTACAAACTACCACATAGATGGGAATCCACTAAGTACAGAAGAAGTAATTAGGGACCTGGGTACCCAAGTAGATAGCATGCTCTCCTTTGATAACCACATAGCCAAAACAGTCAGGAAATCCTTCTATGTGGCACACCTGATAACAAAGGGTTTCTCATCCAGATCCAAGGAAGTGATTGTGCCCCTTTACTCCTCACTCATTAGGCCCATAATAGAGTACAATGCCCCATTTGGGATGTACCTCACTAGACACCTGCAACAACTAGAAAGACCACAGAAGTACCTCACTAAGAAGATTAAGGGCCTTAAACAATTACCCTATGAAGCACAACTAAAATATCACCAGCTCTTCTCAGTCACTTACCGTCTGCTCAGAGGTGACCTGCGCCTGACCTATAGGGCCATGTCAAACTCTGAACTAATGGACATGCTTCACCTCAAAAAAATGAGATCCCTCAGAACCACTCATTCTAGCAACTTAAACCTATGTACAACAATAAACAGGACATGCTGGAGGGATAGATTCCTGTCCCAGTGACTCCTCACTCTAGAATAGAATCCCAATCCATATTCGACAGAGCTCCTCTCTGACCCTCTTCAAGAGAAATCTTGATGAGTGGATGGGTAATCGTAAGTTCTACCCTGGGATCACTTCAGGAGCCCTGTTGACAGAGGCCCAGGTTACTAATCTAATAGGGAGGCGAAAGCCATCACTCTGTGGCTAGGCTTATAAATGCCCATGGGCAGATAGCCTAGTACTTACCTATGAACCTATGAACCTATTAGGCATCATATATAACCAAAGACTGAGTACCAGCTTTGCCCCAGCTGAGTGGAGGACAGCCACTGTCATCCCTTTACAAAAAGGTGGAGCGTCTACCAATCCGGGAAATTATAGACCCATCAGCCTAACTAGTCTGATCTGCAAAGCCATGGAATCGATTATCATGGACCTCATTAACAGGGACATTGTCAACCTCCAAACACTTGACCCCACGCAGTTTGGCTTTGTTAAGGAGAGGTCATGTCTGTTAAATCTAGTAAATGTCTTTGAGACAGTCACCAAAGTCATGGATGAGGGGAAGACAGTACACCTTGACCTCATCAAAGCCTTCAAAACTATTCCCTTTTGGACATAATAGATAAACTCACTCAACTAGGCATCAATCCATGTTATCAGATGGGTAGCAAACTGGCTCACTGCTTCAACCCACCTAATAAAAATAGGGAAGCCACCAAAAGCAGTAGACCTGTAATGAGTGGCATACCCCAGGGATCGGTCTTGGGGCCTTTGTTATTCAGAATATACTTCTCTGAGGTGCAGGCCAAAACCAGTGGGCTATGGCTGACCAAGTTTACAGATGACTGCAAGCTGGGTGCAGTCATCAATTCCCAAGTGATGTGGACATCATCCAAGAGGGTCTCACCCAAACAAATGACTGGTGCCAGAGATGTCCTGAAGCTGAATACCAAAAAAATGCACCATCATCCTCTTTGGGGGAGAGTGACATCCCCTCGTATTATCACATTAATAACAGCATTCTAAGTACACAATCAGTAGTGAGGGATTTAGGGACCCAGGTTGACAGCACCCTGATTTTTGACCACCATGTTGCTTCCATGGTACGGAAGGCTTTCTACATGGCCCACCTCATAAACAAGGGTATCTCATCCAGGAACAAAGAGGTCACAGCATCCCTGTATTCTTCTCTTGTAAGGCCAATTATTGAGTACAACGCCCCCTTCAGCATTTACCTTGCAAACCACATGAAGCAGCTGGAGAGACCACAGTGGTTCTTCAACAGGAGACTCCAGGGCCTCAAACATCTACTCTACAAAGATAGGCTAAAAGCACTGTCCCTCTACTCAACTGTCCCTCTAATCAGTTTCATACAGACTCCTCAGAGGTGACCTCTGGTATACTAAACAATCTTAGACCCTGCCTTGATGGGAATGCTGCATATCCAAAAGTCAAGCTCCACTCGCGTAACCTGTACATGCAACCTCAACCTGGTCTGTGATATCAATAGGACTTGTTGGTGGGACAGATTTGTGTCCCAGAGACTCCCCCATCTGTAGAATTGACTTCCTCTCCACATCAGGCAGAGTACCTCATTATCCCCTTTTAAGTGCAACCTGGATAACTGGATGGGAAACAAAAAAATACACCCCTGTGATACTACCTATGTTCCTGCTGGACAGGGGCTTTGGGTGCTGACTTGTATAAACATGGGCTAAACTCTTGGCTAGGCTTATAAGGGTCTCAGGGCCAATAGCCTAGTAACCTCCTATGATCCTCCAACACCCACTCACCCACCTATGAAAATAAGTGTTTAATTCAGCAATATAATCACACTTTCATCTGCCTTGCATCTATGCTCACCAAACTTTTTTTCTGTAGGCTTCAAGTATTAACTTATAACAGCTCAATAAATGTTGGTGTACTATATCATAGTTTAAACAATCAGCATCATGCAATTTAGAAACAGCAGTTACAGCTTTACCATGGAGTAAGGGGGTCAGGAACTGTATTTCAGACCTCTTGGTCGGCATTATACTGTTTATAGGTTCATAGGTGTGTACTAGGCCATTGGCTCTGGAGCCTTTACAAGCCTAGCCCATAGAAATTCCCTGGCATCATGCCGCCATTAGTTCCTGGTGCTTCTATCAAGTAGAGCCACTGGAGTGATCCCCGGGGTGAACTTTCTATTCCCCATCCACTCATCAAGATTTCTCTTGAAAGGGGCCAGTGAGGTGCTCTGCTTGACATGTATGGGAAGTCTATTTCAGAGCATGGACAGTCTCTGGGTAATGAACCTGTCCCTCCAGCATGTTCTGTTGATTGTGGTAATGAGGTTGAGGTCCCTGGAGCATGTGGTGCGGTGGGATTGGGATTTCTTCAGGTGCAACATTTCTAACAGGGCTGGGTCAGACATAGCTTTGTAAGTCAAGCAGAGATTGCCTCTTAATAGACGATATGAGACAGAGAAAAGCTGGAGGTTTTTTTGAGTCTGTCCATGTAGGGCATGTGTTTAAGGCCTTGGATCCTCTTCATGATGTACTTTTGTGGCCTTTCCAGCTGTTGCAGGTGTTTAGTAAGGCACATGCCAAATGGAGCATTATACTTGATGATTGGTCTAATGAGGGAAGAGTAGAGAGAGAGATGATGACCTCTTTCTTCCTGGATGCAAAACCCTTGGTAATGAGATGTGCCACAAAGAAAGACTTTCTGACCACAGTGGCAATGTGGTGGTCGAAGGAGATGTTGCTGTCATCCTGTGTCCTAAGATCTCTTAGAACGCCTTCAGTGTTCAGTGGGCTACCATCAATGTGGTAATTAGTGGGAACTGAATTTTTCCCAAAGGGAATGATGATGCATTTTGTTGGCATTAAGCTTAAGCCATGGTTTCAACACCAGTCCTTGGTCTCAGTGAGGCCTTTCTGTAGAATATCTACATCACTTGGGGAGTTTATAATGGCTCCCATCTTGCAATCTGTGAACTTGGGTCCCTCCATGTTGGCCTGGACATCTGAGAAGTAGAAGTCAAACAGGAGAGGACCCAGGACCAATCCCTGTGGGACTCCAGTCATAACTGGTTGGAGTCTGCAACTTTCACACTGTGGGTTCGATCTGTGAGTCAGTTTGCAACCCACCTAGTGATATGAGGTTGATGCCTAGTTTGGTGAGTCTATCAATAATTCCTGAGTGCGGAACAGTATCAAAGGCCTTGGCCAGATCAAGGTAGGCTGTATGAACCGCCTTCTCCACATCCACAGCTCTGGTGACTGACTCAAAGAAGTCAACCAGGTTGAGCAGGCATGATCTACCCTTCACAAAACCAAATTGCATGGGATCCAGAGTTTGGAGATTCCCTATATCCTTGTTAATTAGGTCCATGATGATGCGCTCCATAGCCTTACATATCAGACTTGTCAGGCTAATGGGGCAATAATTCCCAGGCTCTGTAGTTCCTCACTCTTTATGGAGAGGGGTGACTGTAGCAGTGCACCATTCTGTAGGGACAATGCCTGAAGTGAGGCTGTGATTGAACAGGGCACACAGGTGTGGTGCCAGTTTACTTCATAGTTCATGTAGAATGCAGCCAGGGATATTGTTGGATCCCACGGAAGCTGTATTCTTGGCCTTCGACAATGCTGCTTTAACCTCTGCTGCAGTAATGCTGGGTGTCTGGCATTCTTCCCGTATTGTGATCGGTCCTTTGGGGGGGGGGGGGTAAAGTTGGCACTGAATCTGTCAAGCCAGTACGTTGGCAATATCTGTTGGCACAGTATAGGAGGTACCATCGTGTAGTAACTCAGAGCAAATCTGGGTATTGCCGTGGAGATTATTGATATAACTGAAGAAGGCTTTGTGGTTGTTTTTAGTGTCTGCCGCAATTCTGCCTTCATAGCTAGCTTTAGATGTTTTGATGAGGGATCTCAACTTTTTGTTTAGGCTAATAAGGGAGTTTTTCCAGTCTTGAAACTCCATCTTTTTCTGCAACAGTTTCTTCCTTCTGTTGTAGAGTATGTTGGTGGCAGGGGACCACCAGATTGGCTTGCTTTTTTTTGATGAGAGCGTCTTGGTTCTGTTGGGTATGGCTAGTTCCATGCATTTATGTACGTGTTCATACAGTGCATTGGTGTCTGATTTGGCAGTCATGCATCTATTTTCCATTTGCATGGGTGCCATGAAGTTAGCCACCTCTGTTTTTAGGACCCCAAAGTCAGCTGGAGAAGTTTTTCATGGTGGTTACCTTTGCAGGGAGTGTGGGTGAGATGTGGATTCCCATGGTGATTAGTTTGTGGTTGGATCTAACCTGGGAGGAATTGACTATTAGTATAGTGCAATGGTTGCCCATGTTAGCAATAGCCAGGTCAAGGATGTTGCTTCCTCTAGTGGGGGTAAGAATGAGCTGGTCCAGCGCATTGGAATTAATGAATTCCAGAAAACGTTGGGCAAGTGTATTGGTGCATAAGTAGTTTTCCTAGTTGATGGAGGGGTAGTTGAAGTCACCCAGTATGAGAGTGTTGGGTTGGACCCTAATAGTTTCCAGGGTGCTTAAGAATGTGGAATGAGAGTCTTGGGACATGGTTGGGGACCTATAGCAGGCTATAATCTGAATCGCCGTCTTACCCACTGTTAGTTGTACCTGAAGTATCTCCGATGCGTTATACTGGGCTACTAGTCTGGAGGTGTGCATATCATTTATGAATATGGAGATGCCACCACCTTTGGAGCATCAGTCCATTTTCTGGGGTTGAAAGGTGTGGAATGAGTTATAGCATGGTAGCGCAGGGGTGCTTTCTGCTGCTTTAAACCAGGTCTCCGTTACAGCACAAATGCTGATGTTCTGCTTCAAGTAAGTGCAGCTTGAGATTTAGACTTCTAGCTTTGAGCAGCATGACCCTCAGATTGCATATATGTATAGCTGTTATGGTGGTAATTTGGTCTTTGGAACACCACCTAAAAAAGGCACTATAGGGGTGGCAGGAGCCTTATCCAGTCACTGTAATCCTAGGGGTGACAGATGCAGGTCATCTCTGGCAAAGCATCGAGGTCTGTCAGTCATGTCATCCCAAGCAGACAGATACTGGATCCCCTTAGAATGACATTAGAAACTTAGCCAATTGTTGAAATCAATCATTTTCTGCTTGTACTGCCTTATCATTCTGGGCAACAGTAGGATACTGCTCAGGGCTAGGGTCATACCTGCCTGGGCCACATAATCTGAGAGCTCCTCCATGTCTCATTTCATGTATTCCAGGGAGGTACATCTCAGGTCATTCACACCCACATGGACAATGACAGAAACATACTTGTACTTGTTGTGGAGTGACTTGAGTACGTGTGTTATGTGTCGGATACTGGCACCCGACAGACAGCTGACTGTTACCTTCTCCTTATTCAACCTAGTGAGTGGGACATTAGTGTATTAGTGTGCCTCACTATCAAGTCACCTATGTTTAGTGTATTGAGCAAGCTGTTTTGCCTTAGGGGCTTAGGTTAAGGGGCACACTGTGTAGGTGAGCTATGTGTCTTGTGATTTGTGCTGTGTTGTGGTGGTTGAGTGCGTTTCTGATTTGGAGGTCTCTGCTGTTTCGGAAGATTTCTATTGAGAGCCTCCATGAAAGTGGGTGTGTAGCTTGTGTTTTATGTGAGAGCTGTGATGGTGGGTGTTCTGGAGGGCTATGTGTTCCATGTGGTGTGGTGCAAGTGTTGACCTTCTCCTCTTGACCAGCTCTTCCGGTCTTGGCTGGAAAGTGCATGTCTTCCAGTTTGGATATATAAGTGCATCTCTCATAAGTCTGAGTGTTGGGAGGTAAGAGGAGATGGTTGTCTGTGTACGAGGCAGTTGCTACACTACCTCAGAATGCCCAGGTTCTCCAGGTTAATAGGAGAAAGCACAGGGAACTGACCTTTAGACATGCCAGGAGGGATGGTCATTATTAATAAGTACTGGGAGCTCTTCCTTATAGGACTTTTAGTGATGGTAGCACTTATGTGTGCTACAATAATTGCTACAAGAAACCAGATGAACTGCTAGGCAGATAAGCTAGTTAAATGCAAGAGACAAGAGAACTAGCAAGATCTAAGTGAAAAATTGAAGAGCAGACTTTTTGGCACCGGTAATAGTTTACCCTAGCTTAGTGGCGCTGCACGGCATGCAAACACGGGCTTTTAAAGCAGCAAGTTGAAAGGGAGCTAGAAACCACTCCTCTTGTGGTAGATAGGCTACCTAGTGCTTACCGCTCCCATTGATAAGCTGAGAGGCTTCCCTCTAACACAGAAAGGTCTGGGGAACTCAGAAACTACAATACAGTCCTGAATATAGCAAATCTGTATCTGGACTATTTTTATTTTATTTATTTATTTTATTTTATTTTACATTTGTTGACCGGGCTAGTCTAACTGGATACATGTTCATGTTCAGTACAGGCCTGGGGAGATAAGCTCCAAACTATGCTAAGTAACAATATTACAAAGAATAAATGAAACAGACATAGAAACCTGGGCGGAAACCCTCAGATATGCTCAGAGTTGGTTCACAACAACAAAAAATACACTGAACCCACAGATATTGCAAACATTCTGGCTGACAGGTTCAGTGCAAATTTCTCACCTCCTTCACCCCCAAAAAAAGAAATACTTATCCCAGCTGAATGTAATCTCCCTGTCATCTCAGATGTCCAAGTGAGAACCGCCCTAAACAAAGCAAAAAATACAGCATCAATGGGATCTGACGGTATCCCGGGGTGCGTGTTACGTGAACTCCAAGAGGAGCTAAACCCACACATAAAAATGCTATTTAACCTTAGTCTTACTTTGGGATATGTACCTGAACACTGGCATACAGCAACAGTGGTCCCACTCCACAAGGGGGGTGCCTCTACAGACCCTGGAAACTACCGCCCCATAAGCTTGACTAGCCTGGTCTGCAAAGCTATGGAAAGAATCATTATGGAACTCATAAACGGAGACATAGGGGACCTACAGATGCTTGACCCCACCCAGTTAGGCTTTGTAAAGGGCAGATCCTGCCTTTTAAACCTGGTTGACTTTTTTGAAACAGTCACTAGAGCCATTGATGAGGGCAAAGCAGTCCATACAGCATACCTGGACTTGGCTAAGGCCTTCGACATAATACCCCTCTCAGGCATCATAGATAAGCTAAACAGCTTAAAAGTAAACCCTTATGTCACTAGATGGATTGCAAACTGGCTAAAGGACAGAACCCATAAAGTTAAAATCGCTGGAGCAATGTCAGACTCAAAGCCAGTCACAAGTGGTGTCCCACAGGGATCTGTCCTGGGACCCCTCTTGTTCGGCATTTATTTCTCAGATGTTAAAGCAAACATGGGAGGGCTGTAGCTGACAAAGTTCGCAGATGACTGCAAACTAGGCGCCATAGTTGATACACCAGCAGATACACACATCCTACAAAAAGGCCTCACTGAAATGGACAACTGGTGCCGTAGTCACGGCCTTAAACTAAATGCCAAAACATGTGTAGTCATCCCTTTTGGAAAAAACAAAGTACCCACAAATTATCACATAGACAGCAACCCACTGAGTACAGAAAAAGTAATCAGAGACCTAGGGACCCAAGTAGACAGCGACCTCTCATTTGACACCCACGTTGCCAAAGTTGTTAGAAAAACATTCTACCTTGCACACCTCATCATGAAGGGTTTCATATCCAGATCCAAGGATGTCATTGTACCCCTATATTCCTCCCTCATCAGACCCATGATTGAGTACAATGCCCCATTTGGTATGTACCTCACCCGGCACTTGCAACAGCTGGAGAGACCACAAAAGTACCTCACCAAAAGGATCAAGGGTCTCCAACATATGTCTTACTCTGCCAGACTAAAGAAACTTCAGCTCTATTCAGTAGCATACCACCTGCTCAGAGGTGATCTCTGCCTGACGTACAAGGCCATGTCCAATCAGGATCTGATGGACATGCTCCACCTCAAAAAATCCAAATCCATCAGGACCACGAGAGCTAAAGACTTAAACCTCGGCACAATATGAATAGGACATGCTGGAGGGATAGATTCATAACCCAGAGGCTTCCCATGCTTTGGAACAGGATCCCAGTTCATATTAGGCAGAGCCCCTCACTGACTCTCTTCAAGAGAAATCTTGATGAGTGGATGGGAGATTGTAAGTTTACCCCAGGGGTTACATCTGTGTCACTGCTAGACAGGGGCACAGTAAACTAATTCTATTATATAAAGGGACCTTCACTGTGTCACTACTAGACAGAGGCACAGTATTCTAGATTTTTCTGTACATTTTTGTACCATTTCATGGGGTGGCAAAAGCCACATCACTATGGCTAGGCTTACAAATGCCCCAGGGCAGATAGCCTAGTACTATACTATGAAACTATGAAACTATGAAAGACAGAAGACCAAAAAACATCAATTAAAACATCAATATACATTTAGCTTTAGGTTATCATTGCAGAAGCTTCATGAACAGGTCATGAATACAGAGTTTAGTAATACAGTAGCTTTAGAAGCAGATGATTAAGGTTAAAGGATAGATATTTGTCTTAGAGAAGAGTAGAAAAGGTAAGATTGATAGGTGGTTATTAGGTTTGTTCAAGATTATACACACTAGTAAAACAGAATACATATAAGGCTGAAATACAGGTGCCTGGAGTGGGGGAATTTTCTTATTTTATGTACTACAGGGTAGTTTGCAGGCACTAGAAGACTGAAGACTTAAGCCAAAGAGAGACATTAGTAATCAGGTCTGGGTATTGAAGGAGGGTGAAAACAGTAATGCTACAGTTTTAATCTGGGTTAGTGCATGGACAAAGCCACTGGGTTTTAAGGAGTAGTTTTATTTGATTCTTGAAGAGCGGTAATGATGAAGTAATTGTCGATTGCTGTGAAACATGTTCCAGATTCTCCTACTGAATTATAGAAGAGGGAGTCTCCTGCTTTGTTAAAGGATTTCTGGATGGTCACTTGTAATTTATTCGCTGAGCGAGGGGTAGTGAGAATACTACCTCTATTACATAGACGAGGAGCATTACTCACGCCCCAACACCCTAGCCCAAAGGTTCCTAGAATTCATAAACTCAAATGCG
This sequence comes from Protopterus annectens, assembly GCF_019279795.1. Lineage (NCBI taxonomy): Eukaryota > Metazoa > Chordata > Ceratodontiformes > Protopteridae > Protopterus > Protopterus annectens. The sequence continues at coordinate 457,929,482 of NC_056740.1, forward strand.
ATGGAACAACTAGTCACCATTCCCACAAGAGGAGACAATATACTAGACCTGATCATCATAAACATGGGGACAGAATGCTCCACACCGGAAGTATATCCCTCTTTGGTAAGATCAGAGCATAAATTAATCTCACTGGAAATCCACATCCCGCCCCCACCCCCTGCACAAAAGACCACAGTGAAGAACTTCTCAAAAGCCAACTTCACACTTCTTAAGACTGAAGTGGTATCCTTCAAGGCCCCTGGGCCAGTGAAAACCACAACCCACACTGCTGAATCCTTTACAAATGCCTTCTACAGGCACCTTCAAGAATGCATGGATCATGCAATCCCAAATAAAACCAAGACCCATTCCCCCAAAGGCAGACACCCAGTCTGGTGGACCCCAGCCATAAACAAATTTTACAACAGGAGGAGGAAGCTACTACATGACAGAGCAAAATCCCTAAAAGGGAAGGCATCTCTGATCAGTACTAGCAAAAAACTACGATCACTCATAAAATCATCCAAGGCCAACTTTGAGAGAAAAATCACAAAAGACAATCACAAGGCCTTATTTAGCTATGTTAGAAACGTGGGTGGAAACTCCCAGATATGTTCAGAGTTAGTCCAAAATGACACAAAATACACTGAACCCACTGACATTGCCAACATTCTGGCAGACAGGTTCAGTGCAAATTTCTCCTCCCCCTCCCCCCCAAAAGGAGAAATAACCATCCCAGCAGAGTGTAGCCTCCCTAACATCTCAGATGCCCAGGTGAGAGCCGCCCTCTCTAAAGCTAAAAACACAGCATCAGTGGGACTGGACGGTGTCCCGGGCTGTGTGCTACATGAACTCTAAGAGGAACTAAACCCACACACAAGGCTGCTGTTTAATCTTAGCCTTACTACATGATACATACCCAAAGAGTGGCGTACGGCAACAGTGGTCCCACTTCACAAAGGCGGTGCTTCTACGGACCATGGAAATTACCGCCTCATAAGCTTGACGAGCCTGGTCTGCAAAGCTATGGAGAGGATCATTATGGAACTCATAAACAAAGACATTGGGGACCTACAGACATTGGATCCTTCCCAATTTGGCTTTGTCAAGGGCAGATCCTGCCTTTTGAACTTGGTCGACTTTTTTGAAACAGTCACAAAGGCCATTGATGAGGGTAAGGCAGTTCACACAGCCTACCTTGACCTTGCAAAAGCCTTTGACACAATACCCCACTCGGGCATCATAGACAAACTCACCAGCTTAAATGAAAACCCATATGTCCACTGGACTGCTGGCCCATTTTCAGTGGAGACCTGAGGAGAAAAGCTCCACATACAAAACAAACAATACATAGTTTACATATGCAGGTGTACATAAAATCAGTGCAAGGCATCAAAATATTAACACAAAAGAAAATTTAAAAAAGCATTCAATTAACAATTTTTTATAAATTCAAAATGTCGAGAAATTGTCAGTTTACAGTATATCATTAGCAAAAAGAGTTTACAAAAATTGTAAGTTTACAGTATGTCATCTGAAATAAAGGAATATGCAAAATAAAAGGTGCAGATAGAACATTTTGGTAGAGAGGGAGAGAAAACAGTTTTTAATCAAAGAGGGATAAAAAGTAAGAAAGCCACAGTGCTGGTACAGGAAAGAGCCATATCAGAGGTGGGATAGGAGCGCAAGGGAAAGCAGAGAGGAGATTTGGTGGGTAGAAGTTAGGTAGGGTGGTGGCAAGTACAGAAGGCTGAGTTAGCAAGACATCTCTTTAATACTTTTTTGAATAGAGATGAAGATTGCACGGATCGTATATCGGTAGTGAGCACGGATCGTATATCGGTAGTGAGCACGGATCGTATATCGGTAGTGAGCTTGTTTCATGTTTGAGATGTAGAGCTTTTGTAGAGTAATTTACCTATTGATTTATTAATTTATTGGAGTCAAATAACTGTTGGTCAGTGTTTCAGAGAGATCGTGAGGGTTTATATAGAGAAAGGAGGGAGGACAGGGTGGGACAGTTTGTAGGTTTGTATAGTAGAGAGTGTGTCATCTGGAGCTGAGAAAGTTGTAGTAGTTGAGGGAATTCAAGCCAATGTAGTTGTTTAAGGGCAAGGCAGTGATGGGATTTATAGGAAAGTTACAGGAAAATCTGGCAATCTGGTTATATGTTTGTTCAAGTTTAAAAAACAGATTTGCTTGGAGGTGGGTAAATATTGGGAAAGTATATAGTAAGCAGGGGAGGAGGTAGGATTGAGCTAGTGTAGTCATTGAGGTGATGGGTAGGAATTTTTTGTTTTTTTACAAAAGGCCATGCTTCTGGTTTGTCTTTTTGATGGAAAGTTGGATATGATGGTTTAATTTTAGTTGATCGTCGATAGTGATTCCTAAAAGTTTAGTATGGGTGCCTGCATGTATGATGGTGTTGTCCAGGGAGGTGAGGGTGAAGGAGGTTTTTAGATTAGTCAAAGATTTTGGCAGGAAAAGAAGAAGTTTGATTTTCTTTGGATTAATGATGAGTTGGTTGTTGATTAGCCAGTATTTTGTGGAGTTAAATGAGGGCTGTGTAAGAGAGAGAAGGTCAGCTGGGGTGTCAGAGAGAGAGAGAGAGAGAGAAGGTCAGCTGGGGTGTCAGAGAGAGAGAGAGAGAAGGTCAGCTGGGGTGTCAGAGATGGTAATAAGATGAGAGTCATCAGCGTTTTAGATCAGAGATGAGGTTTTGCATGTGCAGCGTAGGTTGTTAGTAAAGTTAATGAAGAGAAGGGGACCTAGAATGCATCCTTGGGGTACACCTGTGTTGATGGGTAGGAATGGGGAACAGGAGTTTAGCCATCTAACAGATTGCTGTCTGTTATTAAGGTAACTAGAGAACCAGTTGGTAGTTGATGGAGAGAGGTTAGGTTTGGAAAGTTTAGAGAGAATTTTAGGGTGGTGGATGGTGTGGAATGGTTTGGAGAGACTGAGTAATATACATGACACCAGTTAATGGTTATCTCTTGCCTCTGTGATGGTCTGGGTGAAGGATAGAAGGGCTGTGGTTGTGCTGTGGTGGGGTCTAAAACTATGTTGAGAGAGGGTGAGGAGGTTCTCCTAGAGAAGATAATTAAGAGGTTGTCTGTGAATGCATTTTTCAAGGATTTTTGACAGAGAAGAGAGGATGGCTATAGCTCGGAAATTGGAAGGGTCTACAGAGTTACCTCATTTGTGGAAAGGAATTGTGTAAAAGGATTTCCAAGTGTTAGGGACAGAAGATTCTTAGACAAATGGTTAATAAGGATAGAAATGGGGTAAGCTATAGAGTTAGCTGCTAGTTTGAGAAATTGGGGAGTAGGTTGTCGAAGGAAGGGGTGCAAGGTTTTAGTTTCTGTAGCAGATATTTTACATAAGCAGTGGAAACTGGTTTTAAGGAGAAGGGGGAATGGAGGTTAGTGGTGGGGGGGGGGTTGTGAATTGTTATTGTTGGGAGTGGTTAGCTTATGGATAGTGTCCATGAATTAATTGTTTAGTAGGGTGGCTATTTCTAGTGGTGTTTTATTGGGGAAAGAGTTGGGAGTGGAAGGTTTCCCTGGATGGAAAATGTTGTTCAAGGTATGCCAACATTTTGGGGGGTTTCAGGTGTGGGTAGATTGAGCTTCCTGACAAAGTTTCTTCTTGTCTTGTACAATACGTTTTTTGGTAAGATTTCTTAGGTGTTTAAATTTAAGGAGGAGAAAAGTAGATTTTGACTTGTTCCATTGTTTCTAGGTGGTGTCCCTGAGTTTCATGGTAGTGGGTGTCTTTGCAGAGCCAGGATGCAGGGTTAGATTTCATCCTGATTTTCCTGATGAGTACTAGTGAATTTAGAATATTAAGGAAAGTATTGTTAAATTCCTGAATGGTATTGTTTAGTGGGAGGTTGAATAGGCGAGACCAGTTAATAAGGGAGAGTTGGTAGCTAAAGATATCAGTGTTGATGTTGGAAAAGTTTTGACAGCCTCTATATAGCTGGGTTTTAGATGTATGGAAAGGGAGTCTTTGTATAGAGATGGGGAGGTGATCACTTAGGGAATTCGATAATGTACAGGGATTGTAGTACAGATTTGGGTTGGAAGTTAAAATCCAATCAAGAATGGAGCTAGAGTTATACCTGACGTACAAGGCATTCTCGGATCCAGCCCTGATGAAAATATTACATATTCTCAAGAAGAAATTATATGAGGGTTATGCATTCCATGGGCCTGAACCGTATTTGTGACTCTAACAGAACTTGCTGGACAGACAGATGTGTATCCCAAAGGCTACCTCATCTATGGAATAAACTTCCCATCTTACTAAAACAAAGTCCATCTCTCACTCTCTTCAAAATTATTTTGTATAAATGGATGGGGAACCATAAATTCACTCCCAGGGTACTGCCCATGTCCCTTATAGACAGAAGCAGTCTGTAAAATGATTCAGGGCTTCAATACCCAAAGACCCCCTTCCTTGATACTACCCCCATACCATATTTAGAGAATTAAGATATAATATTGTCATATCCTGGGTCCTATTGGCTAGGCTTGTAAAGGCTCTTGTGCTATTAGCCTAGTAATCGTCTATGAACCTATATAAGGAAAAATGAGATTATGAACATAATTTCTGTAGGGCAATGCAACTTTCTTTTCAATATTTTTACCCTCTACTTTTTTCCTTCCTCTCTATATTTTTGGATAATTATGTATTTTCTTTCTTTCTTCTCATTTGATCTTTGCCCTTTTTTCCTTCCTCTTATACAACTTCTTTACATTAATTGACCACACACTACATTTCCTTAAATGTTGCTTATTCTGCCATGTCCTTTTCTCTTCCTGACTTTTCTTTCACTTTAATCTCTTTTATTGCTTTTTGTATTTCATCTTTGGTTAATTCCCAACAATCTTGCCACATGCTTCATCTCCTGTTACCTGTTTTAGTTTCTTCTACCACACATCTTCTGACACTCTCAGACATCCTCATATGTTCCGCACACGTTATGTCTTTGCGTTTTTTCATTATATATTGCGTAGGCGGTCTGTAACTCTGGGCTATGTTTAGTCTGTTTCTGATAGCTGTTTAGTGTGTTTAGTCTGTTTCTGATCGCTGTTTAGTGTGTTTAGTCTGTTTCTGATAGCTATTTAGTGTGTGTAGTCTGTTTCTGATAGCTGTTTAGTGTGTTTAGTCTGTTTCTGATAGCTGTTTAGTGTGTTTAGTCTGTTTCTGATAGCTATTTAGTGTGTTTAGTCTGTTTCTGATAGCTATTTAATGTGTTTAGTCTGTTTCTGATAGCTGTTTAGTGTGTTTAGCCTGTTTCTGGTAGCTGTTTAATGTGAAACTTCATAGTTTTATATTTAGTTAACTTTCATCCTTTTAGCACTTTTTCTCCTTTGGTTTCTTTCCTTCTCTTCTTCCACTGACAAGGGACACACCAGATAACAAACTGACAAGAAGCGATACTCCACTTGGTCTTAGTTTTGCATTCTTAATTACTATGGAGCTTTTCTCTCTGGACTTCCACTAAAAATAGGACATGCCAAAATAAACACACTGCTGGCAGTGAGCAGACAGTCACTGCTTTTACCCTAAAACATTGGGTTCACTTTTTAACAAGTACAGACCCATAGAGCATACCTCTTAATTCCCCCTTGATTTTTCAGAATGTCATTGATTTTGCCTCATATTTTTGCCTGTCCTTTGAAAAAGTTTTGATTTTCTGGTAAATCACTTGGGTCACAGTCAGTTAATATTTCCAGTCATTAGAGTTTCATATTTTGTATTAACCAAAATGCATATTGATGTAAAAAGTTACTAGTAAAACAAATTTTAAGTAATTAGAGTAATATTTAAAACTTGTCCCCGATTTGGAGCATCTTTCCATTATTTTTGTCCATAATTCTTCAGCAACTAAGTCCAAAGGTGAGATTTTCTGCCCCTCAATAACTTTACCTTTAGACTGTCTAACATACATAAGAAATCAAGCCACATGATACTACATCCTAGTACTAGATACTACATCCTGCATCCTAGTACTCTGCAGCATTGAGCTGCTTCCCTGCCCCCCGTGGGAGTGGTTACTGACTTGAAACTGTAATTTTATTGGCCAAAAGGGTCATTTCCAAAACTCCTTCATCTTCCTCTCTTAAAACCTAGTTGCCTCCTGGTTTTGGCATTTTTTCAGGCTTGTTGGCTGTTGGTGAAGCATCCACCAAGAGGAGAAAATGCTGAGAGAAGAAAGGAGCCACTTTTGTGATTTTAAGTATTTTTCCTCTGTTTATTTGGTAAGTTTTTCTGCATAGCTGCCTAAGTTGAGCATTTTCTGGCTTGTTAAACTTGATTTCTGCATTAGTAGCTGTATTTAGAGCACAACCAAAAGCTGTATACTGAATTTCCTGTTTGCACTTAATTTTAAAATTGTTTTTTTCTCAAAACTTGCATATTTTCTGTCTTTGACCTAGCACTCTTGTGTGGGGTCATTTACTGCACTGTTATAACTTGATATTACTTGTGAACCTCTGCTATCTCTGAAAAAACAAAAACAAAAAAAAAATATTGCTTTTTTCCCACTTTTCTGAGATTTAAAAAAGTTCAAGTTACAGGCTTGCTGTTCTTGAACTGTTTTGTAAGTTTCTGTGAAGCCATTTTTGCTTGGGCTAAAGGAAAGTCTCTCTGTTGATCAGTGGCAGTGATAAACATTGAGCTGCTTCCCTGCCCCCGTGGGAGTGGTTACTGACTTGAAACTGTAGTTTTATTGGCTGTTTTGGGTCAATTCCTGGCTCTTTCCAGCCCCTGCTATCAAGCACGCTTTAGAGTGCTTTAGCGCGGAGTTACCACTAGAGCAGCATCAGGCAGCGCCGGTTTAACAAGGTTAAACTTTTTCTGGCTCCATAAAGTCTGTTCTTCATTTTTTCCCTTAGAACTGCTCTACTAGTAATCTAAACAGTATATCCCTTAACTAAAAAGTGCAGCACTTGTTCCTAAAATCTTTTACTTGTCTTAAAAGCATCTTCTTTTCAGGTTTAGCACTTCTGTATTATACAAAGTCCCTCACTAGCAAAACCCCCCAGGAGTACCCACTTCCTTACTAAGTCCTCTCATATTCAGTTACACCCCTAACTTCTAAATTTCTCTAGCATGTCGAAGGGCCAGATGCTGGCGTCCTCTCCTGTCCAGTTGGTGAATTTGGGAATATTGAGGCAATGTTACAATTGCCTCATGTACACTGACAACCCTCTCCTCCTCCCACATAACACAAATACTTGCGAGAGATGCAGCTATTTAGCCAAACTGGAGGCTGAGCTCTCTCAACTCAGGACTGGCAAGACCAGACAGGAGGAGAAGGCAACTACACACACCACAAAACCAGTCTCACATAAAGCTATCACAACAATGAATCAAACACATAAACACACAAAGTCATACTTGGAGGCTCTGAGCAAAAATTTACCTAAACAGCAGAGGCCTCCAAAGCAGACATCCAAGCAACTGCCACCTCATGACACACCACAGGCAACACATAAACCACAAAATCAGTGTGCAAAGCAGTCACAGCCCTTAAGGCCAAATACAACACCAAACATACTTGTCATAGGTGACTCCATAGTCAGACACACTGACGTCCCACTCACCAGGCTGAACAAGGAGAGGGTCACAGTAAGCTGCCTATTGGGCGCTAGAATCCACCACATAACACAAGCACTCGGGTCACTCCACAGCAAGTACAAATATGACACAGTCATTGTCCATGCTGGTGTGAACGACCTGAGACGTACCTCCCTGGACTACATGAAAAGAGACATAGAGGAGCTCTCTGATTATGTAGCCCAGGCAGGTATGACCCTGACCCTGAGCAGTATCCTACCTTCACCAAGAATGATGCCACAACATAGAGACAAGATGATCAGCTTTAACAATTGGCTTAATTTCTGGTGTCATTCAAAGGGGATCCATTGTCTGTCTGCTTGGGATGACATGCTTGACAAACCACACTGCTTCGCAAGGGACGGCTTGCACCTGTCACCCCTGGGATTCCGGATATTGGCTAAGGCTCTTGCCACCCCCATAGTGCCTTTTTTAGGCAAGGCTCAAATTCTAAACCTACCACCCTAGAAAACAAAAATGGGAAGAAACTAAGGGTAATGCTGCTCAATGCCAGAAGTCTAAATCTCAAAATGCATGCTCTCGAGGCCCTTCTCAGTATGGAGAACATCGATGTCTGTGCTGTGACTGAAACCTGGTTCAAGGCTCCTGAGAGCACCCCGGCACTATCAGGTTTTACCTCATATCATGTGTTCCGGCCCCAAAACCCAGACCACACCACAAAAGGAGGGGGTGTTTCCATATTCATCAAGGATACCCACACCTCCAGGTTGGTGGCAACGCACGAAGCATCGGAAACCATCCAGGTGCAATTAACCATAGGCAAAACTACTCTACAATTTGTAGCATGCTACAGGCCACCCTCTCAAACTGAGGAACCCCACACAGCCTTCCTGAAGACACTGGAGGGTATAAATGTATCTCCAAACACCATTATATTGGGTGACTTCAACTACCTGAATATAGACTGGGAACATTACTCAAGCCCCAACTTTCTAGCCCAAAGGTTCCTGGAGTTCATAAATTCAAATACCATGGAACAACTAGTCACCATTCCCACAAGAGGGGAAAATATACTAGATCTCATCATCACAAACATGGGGACAAAATGCTCCACACCGGAAGTATATCCCTCATTGGTGAGATCAGATCACAAACTTATCTCACTGGAAATCCACATCCCGCCCCCACCCCAAACAAAAAAGACCACAGTGAAGAATTTCTCTAAAGCAAACTTCACACTACTCAAGACTGGTGTGGTATCCTTCAAGGCCCCCGAGCCAGTGGAAACCACAACCCAAGCTGCGGAAGCCCTTACAAATGCCTTCTACGAACACCTCCAGGACTGCATGGATCAGGCAATCCCTAATAAAACCAAGACTCTTTCCACCAAGGGCAAACGTCCAGTCTGGTGGACCCCAGCCATAAACAAACTTTACAATAAGAGGAGAAAGCTGTTACATGATAGAGCAAAATCCATAAAAGAGAAGACACCCTTGATCATTATTAGTAAAAAAATACGAGCACTCATAAAATCATCCAAGGCCAAATTTGAGAGGAAAAATTGCAATAGATTCAAAAGACAATCATAAGGCCTTCTTCAGCTATGTTAGAAACCTGGGTGGAAACTCCCAGATATGCGCAGAATTTGTCCAAAATGATACAAAAATCACTGAACCCACAGACATTGCCAACATACTGGCAGACAGGTTCAGTGCAAACTTCACCCCCCCTCTCCCCCCCCCAAAAGGAGAGATAACTATCCCAGTGGAGTGTAGCCTCCCAGACATCTCTAATGCGCAGGTGAAAGCTGCTCTCTCTAAAGCTAAAAACACAGCATCAATGGGACCGGATGGTGTCCCCGGCTGTGTGCTACACGAACTCAACGAGGAACTAAACCTGCATATAAGGCAGCTGTTTAATTTTAGCCTTACCACAGGATACGTGCCCAAGGAGTGGCGTACTGCAACTGTGGTCCCACTCCACAAAGGCGGTACCTCTACGAACCCTGGAAATTACCACCCCATAAGCTTAACAAGCCTGGTCTGCAAAGCTATGGAGAGGATCATAATGGAACTCATAAACAAAGACATAGGGGACTTGCAGACATTGGACCCGACCCAGTTTGGCTTTGTCAAGGGCAGATCATGCCTTTTGAACTTGGTCGACTTCTTCGAAACAGTCACCAAGGCCATTGATGAGGGAAAGGCAGTCCATACAGCCTACCTTGACCTTGCAAAAGCTTTTGACACAATACCCCACTCGGGTATTATAGAGAAACTTGCCAGCTTAAATGTAAACCCATATGTCACAAGATGGGTTGCAAACTGGCTAAAGGACAGAACCCACATGGTTAGAGTTGCTGGCGCCATGTCAGACTCCAAGCCGGTCACAAGTGGTGCCCCACAGGGCTCAGTCCTTGGCCCCCTGTTGTTTGGCATCTACTTCTCAGAAGTACAGGCAAACATAGGAGGACTATGGCTGATAATGTTTGCAGATGACTGCAAACTGGGCGCCATAGTGGAAAGTACATCGGACACAGATATCCTTCAGAGGGGTCTCATGGAAACTGATAACTGGTTCCAGAGCCATGGCCTGAAGTTAAATGCCAAAAAATGTATAGTCATACCCTTCGGGAAAAACAAGGTAACCCCAAGCTACCATATAGACGGCAATCCATTAAGCACAGAAGAGGTTATCAGGGACCTGGGGACCCAGGTTGACAGTGGCCTTTCTTTTGACACTCCCATTGCTAAAGTGGTTAGAAAGACCTTCTACATTGCCCACCTGATCATGAAGGGATTCACATCCAGATCAAGTGAGGTCATTGTTCCCCTGTACTCTTCACTTATCAGACCAATGATCGAGTACAATGCCCCATTCGGGATGTATCTCACCCGACACCTGCAGCAATTGGAGAGACCCCAAAAGTTCCTCACCAAAAGGATAAAGGGACTCCAAAATCTGTCATATGCTGCCAGACTGAAGAAACTCCAGCTCTATTCAGTCGCATACTGCCTGCTCAGAGGTGACCTGTGCCTGACATACAAGGCCATGTCCAACCCGGAATTAATGGACATGCTCCACCTCAAAAAATCCAGATCCACTAGAGCAAGCGACTTAAACCTTAGCATGGATATAAATAGGACATGCTGGAGGGATAGATTTGTCACCCAGAGACTCCCTATGCTGTGGAATAAAATCCCAGTCCATGTGAGGCAGAGCACCTCACTGGCTCTGTTCAAGAGAAATCTTGACCGGTGGATGGGAGATCATAGGTTTACCCCGGGAATCATCTCTGTGTCACTGCTGGACAGAGGCACAACAAACTAATGGGCACATTATTTCTAACATAAGGGGTGGCGTAAGCCACAAACCTTTGGGCTAAGCTTATAAATGCCTTAGGGCAGATAGCCTAGTATAAACCTATGAACCTATGAACCTATGAACCTATGAGAGCTATAAAGGTGGTAACCCCTTAAAAAGACAGTGCCAAATATTATATTCTGCATTAGGCACTTATACAAAGTAAGGGAGGAAATAGCCAGAAATGTGTGAAGTAACTAAAGGGAAGTTAAGAAGAACAACCAATGTGGCCTAGGTCATAACCCCATGTCTCAATGCTTGTTCCTACTCTGGGCCAGTAATCAAAGAGCCTCAGTCCTCACCACTAACACCAGTGAAGGGTGGCCACTAGCACCAAAGATGGATACACACAGTATTTTCAGATGCAGCTCTGCACCAAGCACAATTTCCCTTAAGAGCACACAGGGAGTGCACACCATAACCTGCAGCTGGACTTTCTTTCTCTCTTCAGGCCCAAAACAAGAAAGACTCCACATGGACCACTTTGGCGCTATGTGTCCCTGTTCCCAGTAGCTGACACACACACTTGGATATTTTTTTTTTCTCACACACACACACACACACACACACACACACACACACACACACACACACACACACTCTGTTAACTGGGATGGTCTGACTGGACACAGGTCCATTTTCGGCGGAGGCTCGGGGAGAAAATCTCCACAGTAAGTACATATTTACACAATATGTTAAAATATAGTATACAGAGAATTTTCAAACAATATGTTAAAATATGGTATACAGCAGAAGACATAACAAGACCTACATATACAGGAAAAAATAGTTACACATGGTTAATAACAGAATAAGTATGCAAATTCAATCAGCATTAGGAGAACACCTAGACTGTTATATTACAGCAGATGTGTTCTAAGTGAGTTTTTAAAGGGAGAAGAGGTAGGGGCAGAAATCAGAGCAGGAGGGTGATTATTCCAGGTTCTAGCTATGGAGTGGGAGAACAGTGCTTTTCCTACAGTATTGTTAGCCCTAGAGATACAGAGGAGGGGTTTGTCTGAAGATCGGAGAGAGCAATTTGTATTATAGTGGGGGAGAAGTTGGCCTAGTGCAGGGGTTATTTCTGCATGCGTTACCACATTGTAGGCAATAACTAATTGGTGACAGGTTAGTAGCTGGGGAAGTTCCAGCCATAGCAGTTCCCTTAGAGCCTGGCAATGGTGGGTTCTAAAGGTGGAGTTGTTTGCAAACTTGGCGATTTTATTATAACATGATTCGAGTCTGGCAAGGTCAAGTTTTCTAAGCTGGGTAAGAATTGGAGCAGCATACATTAGGGTAGACAAGAGGTGAGTTTGGGCTAGGGTAACCCATGCTTGTTTTGAGAGGGATTTCCTGTGCCTATATAGTGTTCCCATTTTTTATGGACTTTTATGATAGTTTGTGAAATGTGGACGTTGAAGTGTAGATTTTTATCAATTTCAATACCTAGGGATTTTATATGGTCAGAGGAAGAGATAATAGTGCCATTTCTGGAGGAAATAGTGAAGGATAGAGGGATGGAAATGGTTTTGCTGGTGATGAAAAGTAGTAATTTGGTTTAGAATAAGTTGGATCTGAGTGATCCAACTTTCCACAGAGCTAAATGATTCCTTGGTGAGTTGTTATAGGGTGGGAAGTGATGCAGCTGATCAGATAAGAGTTGAATCATCAGCCTATTGTATAAGTGAAGCATGCTGTGTGGTGGTATGGAGATTATTAGTAAATATGGAGACAAGTGGGACTAATATGGAGCCTTGTGGTACAGCTATGGTAGTTGGGAGTAAGGGGGATAGTACAGTTTGCCATTGGACAGATTGTTGCCTGTTTGACAGACAGCTTTTAAACCAGGCTATAGCGGAAGGGGTAAAGGATAGGGATGTCAGGGTGTCTAGGAGTAAGGAATGTGAAACCCTGTCAAATGCTTTGGAGAGGTCTAGAAATATTGTAGAAACAAAGTTATTATTATTTCTATGTTGGTTGCTCAGATTGGTGAAAGAGAGCAGAACAGTGGTTGTGCTATGGTGCTGTTGGAAGCCATGCTGTGTGCGGGAGAGGAGATGGTGTGAGTTTAGGAATTGTGTTAATGTATACATTTCTCTAGTATTTTAGATAAGGGGGTAGAATGGCAATGGGGTGATAATTTGAGTATTCGTAAGAGTTTCCGCCTTTATGTAGTGGAATAATGTATGATACCTTCCATAGCTGTGGGACATATGCTTCTTGTATGGAGCGATTGATAAGAATAGAAATAGGGTAGGATAAGGATTCAGCAGCTATTTTTAGGAAGTTGGTTGGTAGACTGTCAGCGGCAAGGATGGTAGGTTTGAGTTTTAGGAGGTGTTTTTAATTGCTGAGGTGGGAAAGGGTGAGTGTGTAAAGGATGGTATGTTGTCAGGGCATTTATTTGATTTATATGTAGGGCTGTTTTTGGATAGTTGGCAGGATAGCGTTAAGATGGATTCTGTGAAGTGGTGATTGAATTGGGAGGCAATGTCCTTGTTGTCATTCATGGAGTTAGGAGTGGGAGTGGTAGTTTTGTCTGGTTTTAGTAGAGAGTTAATGGCATGCCAAAACTTTTGGGGATCTTTTGAAGGTTTGTTTTGGATATTGAGGAAGTAATTTTGTCTGTCAAATTTAGTTTGTCTCTTGGCCTGATTTCTAAATTGTAGCTAACTTTGTTTGGCTAGGCTAATATTGTATTTTTTCCAAATTTTCCAAGCCTTATCCCTTGACTTTAGATGGGCTTTAGTTTCCCTAGTTAGCCATGGTGCATAGTTTGCCTTGGCTCTTATTTTCCTAATTGGTGTGAGTCTATCAAGTATATTGATGAGAATATTGTTGAAATAGTTAATGGCTTGGTCTAGGTTTAGGGTTTTTAGTGGTTTCCAGTTACTATGTTTTACAATAATCTCTGACTTGTCTAAAAACAATGGGTTTGGCTATGTTGTTACGTTTCCGCAGGAGGAAGGTGGGGAGATGGTCACTAAGACCATCGGGAAGGCATTCTGTCTGATAGTTTTGTTTGGGGCAGTTAACTAGTGTCCAATCTAGAATAGACTGTGGGTTTTTTTTTTTGTCGATTCTAGTAGGTTCTTGGATAGGTTTGGTAAAACTGTAATGATTAATATGGTTAGTGGGGTTGTTAGAGGTACAGGCTGACCAATCAGTGTTCAGGTCACCTAGTAAGATGGTTTCTTGGGGGAGTTTATCTATGGCCCATTGTTACATTTCTTCAATGATGGGAGAGTTATTACCTGGGGGAATATAACAGCAGAAAATGATGATAGTTTTTGTGTCATTTATACTTATGGTTAAACCTATACACACATGGGAAAGCCTGGCACAGATTTACCAGCTGTGCCCCTTTGCCCAGACTATGAGGAGACTTCACTGCCACCAATCAGCTACTCTAAGGTTCTTACTAGGGTACCCTATTATACTGAGTAAAAGTAATACTAATACAAATGGTAGAGTTTGACCAGTGTAGCAAGACTTTCAAGAGAGGTCACAGTGTCTCTCAAGATGTTAAAAGTATTTTCTAAAGGACCAGCCCCAATGACAGGTATAGAAATAGCTAATAATAATTAATAAAATAGAAAACATGAAAATACTGAATATCTAGTTAGAATAAACACCAGAGTTTCAATCACAGGAGATGTAAAATAATAACACAGTTGGGTATATTCACACAAATGCAGAAAAAATACTTAACTAATCCCACTATATTTTCCTGACTGACTAAAGAATTACTGTTCCCTGTTTACTTATTAAAGCAAGGCAAGATAATGAGTGCTGAGTTGCTTACTACAGCAAAGCAATATGAGGTGTGAGTATGTGTGAGATATCTGTGAGAGGTCTTTTCTGTTAGGTTCCAAAGTGTTGCTGCATGAGTTCTGGAATATCTCTCAGTAATATCTAAAAAATCATTTCAGTGCTGGTTATAGAAAGACATCACATCTGGTCACCTGACTCTGGTACAATACACACCCAGAACTTTGCTAAGGTCTGTTGTAGCATTGGAAAGTTATAAAACAATTTCAAAAATTCTACCCTTCCAGGATAACAATTAGTTTACCCCTAAGGACAATATAGTAAGATTCCTAGAGTATATGTCATAACAACAAAAGATTAAAATCTCGAGCAGTGGAAACACCGAAATTCTATAATATTGAAACTTTTATTGTGGAGGGGGGCTGCGCCCCCCCCCCACTAATTATATATACCAACTCCAAGATTGCACTACAGTGAGGAAAGGGCAAATTTCCTGATCTTCACTGTTTTGAGATCTCACAAAACACACATCGATATACTGCATTTTTGATGTTTTCTGTGCTCAAGATTTTAATTTTTCATTCATCTGACAGGGACCCAGATTCCTAGTTCTATTTTCCTAGACATTTTTGGCTTTAGCTGCAATCAGACCTGAAAGATAAAATCTGTATGGCTTAAACCAACCCATTTAATTTTCATCCTATTTTATAAAATTAGCTGGACTGAGATTAACCTCTTTCATAGGTTCATAGGTTGGTACTAGACTATCAGCCCTAGGGCCTATGCAAGCCTAGCCATAACAATTCCCTGGATATTTCTTCCCACAATATTTACACCTCTGGGCCCCTGTCTAGCAGGCCACCTGACATGATCCCCGGGGTGAATTTCCTATTTCCCATCCAGTCATCAAGGTTTCTTTTGAAGACGGCCAATGAGGCACTCTGCTTGACATGTATGGGCAGTCTAATCCAGAGTATGGGGAGTCTCTGGGTCAGGAACCTATCCCTCCAGCATGTTTTGTTCATTGTGATGACAAGGTTTAGCTCCCTGGAGCGTGTGGCTCTGAGGGATTGGGATTTCTTTAAGTGGAGCACGTCCAACAGCTCAGGGTTTGACACAGCCTTGTATGTTAAGCAGAGATCGCTTCGGAGTAGACGATATGCCACAGAGTATAGCTGGAGTTTTTTAGATGGTCAGCATATGGCATCTGCTTTAGGCCTGTGATTCTTTTAGTGAGGTATTTCTGTGGTCTTTCCAGCTGTTGCAGATGTCTTGTGAGGTACATACCAAAAGGGGCATTATACTCTATAATGGGTCTAATGAGGGATGAGTACAATGGGACAATGACCTCCTTTTTTTCTGGATGAAAAGCCCTTAGTGATGAGGTGTGCCACATAGAAGGATTTCCTGACTATTGTGGTGATGTGGTTATCGAAAGCGAGACCACTGTCCACCTGTGTCCCTAAGTCTTTCATCACACTTTCGATGTTTAGTGTCCTGCCATCTATGTGGTAATTCATGGGTACATGTTTTTTTCCAAAGGGGATAACTATACATTTCTTGACATTTAGCTTGAGCCCATGGCTCTGGCACCAGGCATCTGTTTCTGTAAGGCCCTTTTGTAGAATATCCACCTCATTTGAGGATTCAGTAATGGCTCCCAGTTTGCAGTCATCTGCAAACTTTGTTAGCCAGAGTCCCTTAGTGTTGGCCTGTATGTCAGAGAAGTAGATGCCAAACAAGACTAGTCCCAGGACTGAACCCTGAGGTACTCCACTTGTCACTTGTCTGGAGCTGGATTTGGAGTCGGCTACTTTTACAGTCTGGGTTCTGTCAGTAAGCCAGTTAGCAACCCATCAAGTGATGTATGGATTTATGCCCAGCTTAGTAAGTTTACCTATGATTCCAGAGTGGGGGATGGTGTCAAATGCCTTGGCGAGGTCCAGATAGGCTGTGTGGACTGCCTTACCCTCATCCACAGCTCTGGAGAGTGATTCGAAGAAGTCAATCAGATTCAGGAGACAAGACCGGCCCTTCACAAACCCAAACTGGGTGGGTTCCAGTGTTTGAAGGTTGCCAATGTCTTTGTTTATAAGTTCCATGATAATGTGTTCCATGCCCTTGCAGATCAAGCTTGTCAGACTGATGGGATGGTAGTTCCTGGGAACCAAGGCGGATCCTCCCTTGTGGAGCAGGATAACTGTAGCTGTGCGCCACTCAGTGGGCACGAAGCCTGAGGTGAGGCTATGATTAAACATGACACTTAGGTGAGGTGTCAGTTCATTTTGTAGTTCATGTAGTACACAACCTGGGATGTCATCTGGTCCCATGGATGCTGTATTCGTAGCTTTGAAGAGTGTGGTTTCTACCTGTGTGGCCGTGATTATCATAATTTGGCAATCTTTTGGTATTGAGATGGGCCCTTTAGGGGGTGAGAGGGGGGTGAAGTTGGCACTAAATCGATCTGCCAGAATATTGGCAATATCCTTGGGATCAGTATATTTAATGGCATTTTGTTGTAGCTCAGAGCAGATCTGAGCATTGCCATTTAGATTCTTGACATAACTATAGAATGCCTTGCGGTTGTCTTTGGAATCTTTGGCAATTTGATTTTCGTAACTAGCTTTTGAGTATTTTATGAGGGATCTCAGCTTCTTACTGAGGCTGGTGAGGGAGTTTTTTGTATCCTGGGATTTTCCTCTTTTTTGCAACAGTTTCTTCCTTCTGTTGTATAGTTTTTTATAGCAGGGGACCACCAGATTGGCTTCCTTTTTTTTGGAGAAGAGCATCTTGGTTCTATTTGGGATGGCACGATTCATGCACGAGTGGATGTGCTCGTACTGTGCCTTAGTGTAGGATTCTGCAGTCGAACTTCCAGATCCCATCTGCATGGGTGTTGTGAAGTTTGTCACTTCTGACTTCAGTAGCTTGAAGTTGGCTTTGGAGAAGTTTTTTAAGGAGGTTTCCTTACTAGGGGGTGGGGGTGGGATGTGGATGTCAAGGGTGATTTGCTTATGGTCAGATCTGACCAATGAGGGGGTGACCACTGGTGTGGAGCATCTATCTCCCATGTTGGTAATGACCAGGTCTAGGATATTGGAGCCCCTGGTTGGACAATGGATTAGTTGATCCAGGGCATGGGAATTTATGAATTCCAAGAACCGTTGGGAAAAGGAGTTGGTACCCGAGTAGTTTTCCCAATTAATGGCAGGGTAGTTGAAATCACCCAGTATTAGGGTGTTTGGTTGTATCTTAATATTTTCCAGTATGTTTGGAAAGGTGTAGTGAGCAAGCTACAATTTGGATTGCAGTCTTACCTAGTGTTAGTTGCACCTGGAGAATTTCAGATGCATCGTGTTGGGCAACTAGCCTGAAGGTGTGAATATCCTTGGTGAATATGGACACTCCTCCACCTTTAGTGTTTCGGTCTTGGTTTTGTGGCCGAAAAGTGTGGTAAGAATTGTAGCCTGGTACTGCAGGGGTGCTCTCTGTAGCCTTGGACCAGGCTTCCATTCCTTCCAGAGTTCTCTATAAAAACATATACATTTAATCAATTATAACAATACTGTCTGGCATACATGTATATCTCACTTCTGTCACACTGTAGATGCATTTTTAACACAAGCAACTTTAAAAAATATATTTTAACAGAAGCATCTGTACAAATCAGTTTAATATTGAAATGAGATATAATTATTTACAAAACTCCAGCTAGTTATTCTGGCATATATTACACATGCACTGCCCTACTTTCCCTGGCACAGATGGCACTATCTCATATCATCACAGCTTATCTTTTGCATTAGCATGGCCTGAGGCTTCAGATAGTGCGTTCTTCTAGTGAAATGGTGATAAGATGGGGCACTCCTGAACAACCACTCGGCTGAGGTTAGAACCATATCTGGGTAGGGTATAATAGATGCAGTTTTAAGAGTCAACCAGGCAGCTTTAGACTTTAATAGCATTTTAGAGGAAACAATTAGTATTTCTTTTGTGCAAAGCTTGGCAGACAGCTGAAGTGATCAGAAATGAGCTAAGTCATAACCTTTTCAAAACACAACTATTTAGTCATTTGATTTAACCTTTGCTTATGAATGGAAATCCCACAGAGATGAGGGTTGAGTAACTTAACAAAAGCAATTGGTCATTATAGTTAGGTAGCAATTATTATGTGAACTTGTCACAGTGATAAGTGGCAAACCCCTTATTATCTGCATGAATGTCTTTGGTAATTACTCTGCCTGAAAGGATATTTATGTCATAATTCAGTGCATTAAATTCAATGCACATTTTCCTTAACTCTGTCTAATTCTCTTAAAACTAATCCTGAAGTAACACTTTATAACTTCATTATTTGTTTGTTTGGCTAACATGCATACATCTGTGCATTTGATTTTTTAACAGTCTTCTTGTCTTCCAAAGAAATGTAAAAATTGTCTTAAAACGCTTTTGCCTTACTGTGCAGGTTGTGGTTAAAAAAGGTCCTCTGACCGGTCCACATACTCAGCAAACAAACAAACAAATAAAAAAACAGAGACACAGCCACACATGTCCACACACGGGTTCACTTTATAACATCGAAATACTGAAATGTCGAATTTCAGTATCTCAAAGCTATAAAGTCGAATGTTCAAAATAGCGAACGTTCATAATCGTGAATTTGACATATGTCAAAAATATGTCGAATTCGCGGTTATGAAGTTGCGCTATGTAATGTCCGGGTTTGTGTTTTGTTGGTGCACAGTGCCGTGTTTGGATGTAGGTGTTATGTCAGGTAAGTAAGTGTTTTGTAAGGGTTTTGAGTGGGAGTTACAGTGTGTGTGAGGGATTGGAGAATGTGCGTGTGTGAGTGAGCTTTTGTGTTGTGTTTGTGCGATCTCGGAGTTAGTATATATAAGTAGGGGGGTGTGGGGGGAATGCAGGGGTATGTGTGTGAGTTGTGTATGTGTGTTGTTTTTTGTTTATGTTGTGATGTGGGTGTTTTGTTGTATGTTTAGTGTAGTGCGTGCGGTGTTTTCGGTTATGTGGTTTCGCGGTTTTTGTTTGTCGGTGTTTTGTGGATTCGGTTTTATAGTCTCAAGATACTGAAATTTGATATTTCAGCATTTCGAGGTTATAAAGTGAATCCCCACACACACACACACACACACACACACACACACACACACACACACAAAACAAATAAATAAATGAATAGATAGATAAAACAAGAGCACTGTTAGAAACATGTTGTGTGAGGCTTTGCATCCCATCCTGTTGGTAATATGGCTAGATAACTCCCATTGTTACCTATAGAGTCATACAGTGGCCTCCTGTCATATCCCACATTTCACTGCAGCACCTGTCCCTTATTCACCCGAGACATGCAGCATCACCTCTGCCTAATACCCCACAACAGACATTTGTTATTTTTAGCTACTTAATCATATCTCTAAAGAAACTATACAGCTCTATGTTGCAGGGAATACATTAGGGACTTACTTCTGTATCTAATAGCCATTACATTCCTGAAAGAGGCTCAGCAAAAAATGTACTCCTTTGAGTACATTCATCATATTCATACCATAACAGAAAGCATGCCTGACTACATTTCTGAATTCAATAAGAACTTAGTTTACTATGGCATTAGGAAAATTCATTTGCTTTAAATAACCCCTGGCAAAAGAAGTTAATCGCTGTAGTTAGGCAGGAATCCTGTTTGAAAGGCTGTCTTTGCTTTACATACAGGAGGGCTTTTATTTTCTTGAGGCGAGTTTGTTTTGTTTGAGCCACACCTAGCGTTCCTGTAGTCTGACTGGGACATTAATGCTCATTTTGGAAAGTGCACTTTAAAAGCAATCTAAGCAAATTATTGCATTCCATCTTTGTCATTTGGAATAAACAGGTAACTAGTCACACAGCACTTTATATTTGTCAGCCTGAACACATTTTTCTTGGTAAAACATACAATTAACTGCAGTTTAAAATGATGGTTGTATCACTTCTACTTTACAAAAGCCTTTTTGTTAGTAGGCATTTGGGGCTTTTTGGCATATACAGTATCAGGTCATTCAGAGACCATCTCAAAATCCATGAATAAAGTAACTTTTACCGCTGCAGTTTAGCTCTAAAACAACCCAGTTACTGTTTTACATTAACAGTTCTAATCTGGAGAAAATTGCTTAATCAGACAGTACACCTTAACCTGATGCCTTTCCCTTCTCAATAAGCAAGGAAAAAAATCAGAACCGAACTGCACTGTTAACGTATGGTGAACAAGTTACTATTTTGTTGGTTTTAGATTCTTGCACACCACACGTTTGCCCGAGGAAAAAAGATCTGGAGAAAAACAACACCAGAGAGTTTGTATTTTCATTTCCTGCTCAACAGCTGAGTTTGTAAAATGGTACAACTATGGCTGATGCTTCGTTTAGGCCACAGACATTAAATATTAATTTCTGAAAACAGCCTTTATGTTTCCTTACATGAGTAAAGCCATTTTATATAAATATATATATGACCGTCATGTCAGCAGCACTGATTCACCACATCAGTGGATGCAGCTGGCATTAATTTCAACCAGATTTGTGTCTATCAAGAAAACAACATTCTCTTGTGTGAAAGGTATCTGGTATCTAAGATCTATGGTGTTGAACAAACCCTCACAGCATTATTACGTGCTACACTAAACTGCACTACAGTTTCTCAGAATTAATCATACCTACTTTCTGTCATGAAAGCTTCTGCTGCATTCCTCAGATACTCTTCCTGCTTCTAGCCCCAGTGCTGTACTGAATTTAAAGATTGTGGTTTGTTTTCTGAGAGACTATACTGGATTTTAATCATTGCTGTTTGCTCAGGGAGACTGTACCTTCTAAAGTGTTTTTGGCCTGTATAACTGAGAAAGTGCTACTGTTTCAGAAGTCTGTCATGTCCCTGAGGCAAAAAAAAAAAAAAAAACAGCAGTTCTTACATTGCTGACAAGATGAGAGCAATGGACAAATCCACCAGATAACTCCTGCTACTGCGAAGGGAATAGAAGTAATTGTGAAATCCATCTCAGCATCATGAGCCATTCCTGTGATAAAGCTGCCAGCCAAGGAATAGGGCTTATGTTATTGCTTTTGAGTGGCTCACCAAACAGGACCGATAGAACCAGGTTGGCATGAATCTGACCCAAGATATTCTGACAGTTTTGTTACCTTATAGGTTCATAGGTTGATACTAGGCTATCTGCCCTAGGGCATTTATAAGCCTAGCCAGAGTGTGTTTGGCTTTCGCCACTCTTTTAGATTAGTTGACTGTGCCTCTATATAGTAGGTCACAGAAGGTAGCCCTTTTAAGGTTTGTTTACTGTACCTCTGTCAAGCAGCGACACAGAAGAGATCCCATCCATTCGTCAAGATTTCTCTTGAAGAGGGTCAGTGAGGGGCTCTGCCTGACATGGATTGAGATTTTGTTCCAGAGTGAGGGGAGCCTCTGGGATGGAGGGGAGAAAGAATCTCATGCTTTGAAAGTTTATAGACAGCTGAATCACTTAGAATGACAGAAGTTCATTAACAACCCCAGAGCGACAGTTACTCATATACTTTGTTTTAAATGCTGGAAAAGGAGCCACATTGTTAAATTCTGTAGTTATGATGCAAATTCTGATAAGAATGTTACATCTGTTGGCAAACATGAATATGATAGAGAACTGATGGAATATGTTAGCACTGTTAAACTCTGAAATCAGCAACATCATTTTTAAATAGAAGACCTTGACAAAGAATGTTGTGGAAGCAGCATATATCCAAGGTAACAAGCATAGATACCATATCGTCCACTTATTACAAGTGGTCTTGAGAAGGTACGATACGCTGTTGCAGTACTAACGTCTAAAGTATGACATGATGATTGTGAACGACTTCCCTTTGATAAACCACATACAAAGCTTACGGGAAAGGGCACTTGAGAGCACAACCAACAGTAAAAAAATACATATATCCAGTCATGTCCCCCCACCGTTGACCTGTGTATCCCTACAATAACAGAGTATAATACTTTTTCACTCTTTAGACCTATGTGGAGTGATATCCCCAGTACAAAACCTACGCATATCATGGCACCATCTCCATATGCTACTGACCTGTGTATCCTAATCACAGCAGGTGGAAAACACATCTTTACTCCAAACAGTGACATTGTATTATTTTCTTCCAGGATCCACTCACTATACTAGAGAAAATTAGAGCAGTGAGCACTACCATGGTGATGTCTGTTTATACAGTACTATTTCAGGGATTGTAATATGGCAATTATGCTTTTGAGGCAATTTAGATTAAATGTCTCTGACTCATACATTTAATCCAAAGAGTACCAGCACTAGACGGCACTATGGGGCTCATGCTTGTCCGTGCACATATGCTGCAGACTGTGAAATGTCTGAGCATATGTGGGCAAGTCAGTGACCTTGATGTGGCAAAATACTTCTTACAATCCATCGCACAACCCGTACAGGTCAATGTTATGACTGATGGTGCATCGGCAAGCTAAGCTAAACAGGTATGTATAGGCTTCATACCTTGTGTGGTCAGGATGCCTGCCTCCCATGCAGATTTGTTGCTTTGACATGACTCTGACGTGACATTGGATGATATTGTGCTTCCCTTTTGCTCTTGATGTATATCACATTCCCTGTCGTGTGTATGCAGATTTGTTGCTTTCACATGACTCTGATGTGACATTGGATGATATTGTGCTTCCCTTTTGCTCTTGATGTATATCACGTTCCCTGTCATGTGTATGCAGATTTGTTGCTTTCACATGACTCTGATGTGACATTGGATGATATTGTGCTTCCCTTTTGCTCTTGATGTATATCACGTTCCCTGTCGTGTGTATGCAGATTTGTTGCTTTCACATGACTCTGACATGACATTGGATGATATTGTGCTTCCCTTTTGCTCTTGATGTGTATCACGTTCCCTCTCGTGTGTATCAATGAGAATCGGCTGCCATTTTCTTTCTGATATCGGCCCACAAAATGGCCATATCTCCAGGGTCAGCTGACTTTGGAAGGGATCCTACATGATGCAGGAGGGAGACAAAAAGTATTTTTCTATCTCCAACATTGGAACCACTATGTGAACTGCAATCAGGGCTCCCAGAACAAGGTAAATGCCTGGTACTGACTTCCATGGACAGTGACTGAGACCATGAGCATCACCAACACTGGTGAGCAATACTGGCTTCAGTACTTTGACCTGAAGTGGCAACACTGTGACTTTCTCCACCAGTGGGAAGAACAGGTTTGGGAGAGGGAGGCTGAAGGAAATAAGCTGATATATCTGAGGTGGCAAGTACACCTGTCCAGGCATGGGGGTACTTATATAGAACTGGAGTTATACCTACACATCTCTTAGACACCTGCTTCATTGTGCATTTTTCAATGCTTCTAATTACTGTAACCATTGCTTAAAGATTTGCTTTCCTTTCTATGTCGTATTCCTTGCAAGTACACTTGGAAGTCTTCTACTGCCACTCCTACAATGAGGTATCTCCACAGCCATCATGTGTTGTTGTCTACTGTGGACCGATGTGGTTTGTCCTGTTGAGGTCAATATCCCTCTCCAAGTCTGCCCTTGTTTAATCTTGCACTGACCTTTGAAAATCCCATTCCTTAGTTATATATGGTTTACCATGGAAATACAGCTGCCAGGCTGTAAGGTGACACTGCATGGTGGCATTCATATGTTAGGCTATGGTATTACCATTAGGTTTAGGTATCTTATATGTATTCCTTCTGGAATGCTGAGGCAAGGGATGCATGCCCTGGTCTCCCGAGTGGTATGCAGGTTGACATTTGGTGTACTGTTAATGACACCTGCTACTAATCTTGAAATGGCGGTGTACTACGTATTCATGGGGTTGCTTTTGCACAGGCTTGCTGCCACTTGCACTCATATTGTTTGCCACTTGTGAACTGTGGCAATGTCCCACCCTTGTGGAGCACATAGTTCTGTAGTTCATTTGTGTCACTCCTCTATGTTGAGTTTAGATTGCAGTTACTTAGCTGTATTTCACTCATACAAGGTCTGTACTGCCAACCACTGTGGCACACAGCACAGATAACTACTTTTTGCTTTTTTTGTTTTTATCTTTACCTTTGTCTTCCTTTTTTGCCCATTGTTGTTTTGATGTTTTGTTTCTCTCTTTTTATAGTCATCATCCTCAAAGTTGGATGATGTGCAGAAATGGTCACTTTGCCATGCACCTGCTGCATTACCAGTAGTCCGCAGGGCTCTCTGCCTGTATGCTGATGAAAGTTATCCTGCTAGAGATGACCTGGAGGTCTCACTTTTGCTGTCTGGGGCTGTTTGTCAAATTTGTGAGGTGGTACTTTCTCATCAAAAGGCATCACAAAGTGTTTTACAGGGTCCACCAGAAGGAAGTGAAAGATCTGGTAAAGACCATGGTGGGCACATAGCTGGACACCTACACTGGCAATATGGAGTGCATTATTGTACAACTTCCAGAGTTTCATAGCTGCCTGGCCAAGAAAATTAGACCAACAGTGACTGGGCCATGTGAGTTGTCACAGAGGTGACTGGTGTGGCATTGTGCTGCTCGGCAGTCTGTCTGCCCACCCTATCCCTGTCCTTCTGTTTTGCTTCCCTTTTCAGTTTTTAATACATTCTTCTCATTACCAGTTCTCCTCCATCAGTCTATCAGTGTTTGTCTTTTCTGCTTCCTCAAATTTGTGTCAGCACTTCCCCTGCTGGCCTTAGTCTTGGTTTGCCTGTCCTTACTGCCACCCTTAGACTTTCTTTTCTAAATCTATTTCCCCATGCTGGATTTCTTCCCTACTTTTCTAGAAAATATAATCAAATAGTCAGCTGTCCCACAAAATAATATACCCTTCCTCCCATTCCCCTATACCACCAGTCTTCCTTGCCCCTTGCCTTCTGTGTACTCCTGATTAGAATTCCCATTTTTGACTACCTTATGTGCCATTTCCTCTTCATTTCTAAAATATACATTAGGGGCTTTACTTTGTAGTCTTTGTCTGGGCTCTCAGCTGTGCTCTTAGCAGTGCATTATTGTTTGTGTGAGCACATGCCATTGCAAGCATGCTACATGTACAATAAGGGGCCCATATGGTCACATGACCAGCAGTGGGGCTTTGCAGGTCATTGTGTGACTTGTTTACGTTCAGCTACTTATTCAGATGCCATCTCACATCATTGCTCCTATTTCACCAATATCTAGCCACACTGCTCTACTCTGACTGCACTATTTTCCCCTTACACACCTGCATAACAGATATTTCTGAATCCCAGCCATAGTATGGAAAAGGAGATTTGGTATTTTATTCATTTGTTTACTGGGAAAGTCCACTGGGCCTGGTATTTGTTTTTCTTCATTTAATTATTTATTAACTAGGTAAGTAGATAGATTCTTGGACTTATTTCAGCTATGATGCAGGACAATGGCACAGGCAACGGGCAAAACTGCAATTCAAATTGTAGCTTGCTACAGATCACCCACCATGTCCCAAGACCACCATTCCGCATTTCTGGAAACACTGGGAGACATAAAGGTCCTACCAAACACCATAATAGTGGGTGATTTCAATTACCCAAACATTAACTGGGAGAACTATTCAAATACTAACTCCCTTGCCAAACATTTCCTAGAATTTATAAACTCAAACGCCCTGGTTCAACTGGTCAACACTCCCACCAGAGGTGACAAAATATTGGACCTGGTCATCACCAACATGGGCGAACGGTGTTCCACACCAGAGGTAAACCCCTCGCTGGTTAGATCTGACCATAAACAAATCACTTTGGATATCCACATTCCGCCCTCACCCTCGGACAAGGAAACCACAGTGAAAAACTTTTCAAAAGCAAACTTCACGTTACTTAAGACCGAGGTGAAATGTTTCAAAGCCTCCATGCTGAAGGATAACGCTGTCCAAGCTGCAAAATCCTTTACTAATGCATTCTACAGGCACCTACAAGAATGCATGGATTGTGCCATCCCAAGCAAAACCAAGACTCACTCCTCCAAGAAAAGGAAACCAGTCTGGTGGACACCTGCCATAAACAAACTATACAATAGAAGGAGGAAACTAGTACAGAAAAGAATAAAATCCCAAGAAGGAAAGACATCCCTGATCAGTATCAGCAAGAAACTACGATCCCTCATAAAATCATCCAAGGCGAGCTTCGAAAGCAAAATTGCCAAGGATTCCAAAGATAACCACAAGACATTCTTTAGCTATGTCAAGAATATAAGTGCAATGCTCAGATCTGCTCAGAGTTAGTGCAGAATAGCACAAAATACACTGAACCGACCAATATCACCAACATCCTAGCAGACAGGTTCAGCGCAAACTTCACCCACCTCTCACCCCCAAAATGGCCCATAACCATACCACAAGAATGTAGAGTCTCTGAAATCACATACACTCAGGTTAAAACAGCCTTCTCCAAAGCCAGAAACGCAGCATCAATGGGACTGGATGGTGTCCCAGGCTGCATCCTACATGAGTTCATAGACTAACTAACCCCTCACCTAAACACACTGTTCAAACTCAGCCTCTCCACAGGCTACGTACCCATAAAGTGGCTCACAGCAACGGTTATTCCACTCCACAAAGGTGGAGCCACAACAGATCCCTAGAACTATCGCCCTATAAGCCTGACTAACTTGTTCTGCAAGGCTATCATCATGGAACTCATTAACAGAGACATTGGAAACCTCCAAGCACTGGACCCTACCCAGTTCGGCTTTGTTAAGGGCAGATCATGCCTCCTAAACCTGGTGGACTTCTTTGAGACAGTTACAAAGGCCATTGACAAGGGAAAGGTGGTACACACAGCCTACCTAGACCTTGCAAAGGCCTTTGACACCATTCCCCATTGTGGTATTATAGACAAGCTCACCAGCCTGAACATAAACCCCTACATCACAAGATGGGTTGCCAATTGGCTCATGGACAGAACCCACATGGTGAGAGTTGCAGGAGTTAGGTCCGACTCTAAACCGGTTACAAGTGACGTTCCCCAGGGCTCAGTCCTAGGACCCCTCCTGTTCATCATATACTTCTCAGTGGTACAGGTAAGCACAGGTGGACTATAGCTGACCAAGTTCGCAGACGACTGCAAACTAGGGGCTATAATTGACTCTCCAGCTGATACAGACATCCTCCAAAAGGGTCTTACTGAGATGGATACCTGGTGTCAAAATCATGGCCTCGAGCTAAATAGCAAAAAGTGCATAGTCATCCCCTTTGAAAAAACAAAGTACCCACAAACTACCACATAGGTGGTAGTCCTTTAACTATGGAAGACATGATAAGGGATCTGGGGACCCAAGTAGATAGTAATCTCACCTTTGATAATCACATTGCCAAAGTGGTTGGAAAATACTTCTACATGGCCCACCTAATCACAAAAGGGTTCACATCCAGGTCAAAAGAGGTCATTGTGCCCCTCTGCTCATCACTCATCAGACCCATCATAAATTACAACACCCCATTTGGGATGCACCTTACAAGACACCTGCAACAGCTGGAAAGACCACAGGAGTACCTCACCAAGAGGATCACTGGCCTCAAACAGATGCCCTATGCAGCTCCACTGAAGAAACTCCAGCTGTATTCGGTTGCATGCCGCCTACTCAGAGGTGATCTCTGCCTGAAATACAAGGCCGTGTCCAACCCAGAATTGATGGACATACTCCCCCTAAAGAAAACCTTATCCACTCGAGCAACACACTCTAGGGATCTAAACCTCACCACAACAATAAATAGGACGTACTGTAGGGATAGATTATTGACCCAGAGACTTCCCATGCTTTGAAACAAGATTCTAATCTACATCAGGCAGAGCTCCTCGCTAACACTCTTCAAAAGAAACCTTGACGAGTGGCTGGGAAACAGAAAGTTTACCCCAGAGATCACTTCAGTGGCTCTGTTGGACAGAAGCACAGGGAACTAATCTAAGGGGGTGGTGAAAGACAACACATTCTGGCTAGGCTTATAAATGCCTTTGGGCAGATAGCCTAGTACCTGCCTATGAACCTATGAACCTATAAAACATGAAAAAGAAGAGGTACATGGAAGGGCGGAATGAAAATCCTGGGATACCTTTTGATGAAGACAACAAGTAGTGAGTAAGCTGGTTCAGAGGTGGAGCAATATAACACTTGGGGAGAAGCAACTGTGGGAATATAGGTTCATAGGTGTGTACTAGGCTAATGGCCCTGGAGTCTTTACAAGCCTAGCCCACAGGATTACCCTGGCATCATGCCACCCGACCTTAGTTTCCAGTGCATCTGTCGAGTAGAGCAACTGGAGTAATTCCCAGGGTGAATTTTCCATTTCCCATCCACTCATCAAGATTTCTCTTGAAGAGAGCCAGTGGGGAGCTCTGTTTGACATGTATGGGAAGTCTATTCCATAGCATAGGCAGTCTCTGGGTTATGAACCTGTCCCTCCAGCACATTCCGTTGATTGTGGTAATGAGGTTGAGGTCTCTGGAACGTGTGGTGCAGAGGGATTGGGATTTATGTAGATGTAGCATTTCTAACTGAGCTGGGTCAGACATGGCTTTGTAAGTCAAATAGAGATTGCCTCTAAGTAGGTGATATGAGACAGAGAATAGTTGGAGTTTTTTGAGTCTGTCCATATAGGACAAGTGTTTAAGGCCTAGGATCATCTTTGTGAGGTACTTTTGTGGCCTCTCCAGTTGTTGCAGGTGTCTAGTGAGGTACATGCTAAATGGGGCATTGTATTCGATGACTGGCCTAATGAGGGAAGAGTAGAGGGAGACAATGACCTCTTTCTTCCTGGATGCAAAACCCTTAGTAATGAGATGTGCCACATAGAAGGACTTTCTGACCACAGTGGCAGTATGGTGGTCAAAAGAGAGGTTGTTGTCATCCTCTGTTCCCAGATCTCTTACAACGCCTTCTGTGTTTAGTGGACTACCATCAATGTGGTAGTTCATGGGAACTGGGATTTTCCCAAAGGGGATGGACAACACATTTTTTGGCATTGAGCTTAAGGCCATGGTTCTGACACCAGTCGTTGTTCTCAGTGAGGCCTTTCTGTAGGATGTCAACGTCACTTGGGGAGATAATAATGGCTCCCAACTTGCAATCGTCTGTGAACTTTGTCAGCCAGAGTCCCTTCGTGCTGGACTGCACTTCTGAGAAGTAGATACCAAACAGGAGAGGACCCAGGACTGATCCCTGTGGGACTCCACTCATGACTGGGCAGCAGTCTGACTTGGAGTCAGCTACTTTCACACTGTGGGTTCTATCTGTGAGCCAGTTTACAACTCAGCTAGTGATATAGGTGTTGTTGCCTAGCTTAGTGAATTTTTCTATGATTCCTGAGTGGAGAATGGTATCAAAGGTCTTAGCCAGATCAACGTAGGCTGTATGAACCACCTTGCCTTCATCCACAGCTCTGGTGACTGAATCAAAGAAGTCGACCAAGTTGAGCAGGCATGATCTACCCTTCACAAAACCAGACTGTGTGGGATCCAGAGTTTGGAGATTCCCTATATCCTTGTTTATTATGTCCATGATGATGCATTCCATAGCTGTGCATATCAGACTTGTCAGGCTAATGGGGTGATAGTTCCCAGGGTCTGTAGTCACTCCTCCTCTGTGGAGAGGAATGACTGTAGCAGTGTGTCATTCAGTAGGGACAAAGCCTGAGGTGAGGCTGTGATTGAACAGGGCACACAGGTAAGGTGCCAGTTCACTCTGTCGTTCATGTAGAACACAGCCAGGGATATTGTCAGGTCCCATAGAAGCTGTATTCTTGGCCTTGGTCAGTGCTGTCTTAACATGTGCAGCAGTAATACTGGGTGCCTGGCAATCTACTGGCATTGTGATTGGTCCTTTGGGGAGGAGGGGTAAAATTGGCACTGAATTTGTCAGCCAATATATTGGCAATATCTGATGGTCCGGTATAGGAGGTACCATTGTGTAGTAGCTCAGAGCAAATCTGGATATTGTCATGGAGGTTCTTTACATAATTATGGAAGGTGTTGTGGTCGTTTTCACTATCTGCTACAATTCTGTTTTCATAGCTAACTTTAGAGGATTTGATGAGGGATCTCAACTTTTGGTTATGGCAGCGGACCACCAGATTGGCTTCCTTTTTTTAGAGGAGAGGATCTTGGTTCTATTGGGTATGGTGAGATCCATGCATTTGTGTATGTGTTCATACAGTGCATTGGTGTATGATTCGGCAGTCATGCAACTATTCTCCATTTGCATGGGTGCCGTGAAGTTAGCCACCTCTGTTCTTAGGAGCCCAAAGTTAGCTTTGGAGAAGTTTTTCATGGTGGTTACCTTTGCGGTGGTGGTAGGGGGAATGTGGATTTCCAAGGTGATTAGTTTGTGGTCAGATCTAACCAGGGAGGAGTTGACTGTTGGTGTAGAGCAATGGTCACCCATGTTAGTAAAGACCAGGTCAGGGATGTTGCTACCTCTAGTGGGAGTAACAACAAGCTGATCCAGGGCACTGGAATTAATGAATTCCAAGAAACGCTGGGCAAGTGTAATGGTACATGAGTAGTTTTTCCAGTTAATGGAGGGATAGTTGAAGTCACCCTGCATGAGTGTGTTAGGTTGGACCCTAATATTCTCGAGGGTGCTTAGGAATATGAAAATGAAAGTAACTATACATAAATATGATGACAAAAAGTAGAAAAATAATAAAATTTGTGGAGAGTTTGGCTGAATTTATTATACACCAAGACAATTTAGGATGACACTCCTTCAAGCCTGGCTAAAACTGAGACAAAGCTTTTGAAATAAGGAGATATAAGAGTAGAAATGATAAGAAAAGGTAAATAAAAGGATAAAAGCTGAAAGAAGAAAACAAATGGAAGCAAAATAGAAACATGAGGAGTAGGGTTAATGATAGTCAAGAAGAACTGAGTCGTATGTCGAGCAGAGCTAAAACATTGGATGTTCTGCTACAGATATATGTACAAGCTATTAATAATAGTAGAAATATAGTGCAACACCTCTCAACTGCCCAGATTTTCACAAAATATCCAGATTTTTGCTACATAGTTTTGGTCTGTTCCTCATAAAATGTGTGATTTTCTAGCAAATCACCAAGGATTGAAGTCACCAAATAATGGCAGACATTTGAGTTTCAGACTTCATATAATTCAGAAACAATGCATACCAATACAAAACATATTAGTCTAGCAGCTTTCTAAGTTTGTAACAGCAATATTGAAAATGTGTTCCTGATTTTGGTCCTTTATCGCCATATTACTTTTGGCTTTGTCCAGATTTCTTGAGCAGAAAGTTTGAATGGTTTGTATAATGCACAGATCAAAGTTCATAATGTGCATGTCAAACATTTTGTTAGGAGCAGTCATTGGTTCCTGAAGAGATTTATGTCTGCTGTACTCCCCTTAATTTGCTGGGAGAGGGTGTCATGCGGGTGAGTTGCATAAGAAGAGTGCCTTGTTGCATTTCTTCACAGAATGTCATCAATAATCAGAATGTACAGCTCCACTGCATGTGACTCAGAAGTTACGAATAAATAGCCTAAAACTCTAGTATACTAGCTCAAAGTAACCAACAGTCTAAGTGATCACCTTATAACTATTAGTATCAATTTATTTATTTATTTATAGTAATTTATCCTTTTTGGACCAGGTTGGTCTCATTAGACTAGCAGCTTCTTTTCAAGGGGCACCCAAGGTGGTATTTACACTTCTAGGGGAAATTTGGCTACAACATTGGTGAAATTCCCCTGTTCTTGTCAATAGGTGCAGTGGGATCTTTTACATCTACCTGAGCTACCACCAACTCAGGCAGATAGGACCTCAGTTTAACATCTCATCTGAAGGATGACACTCACGGGAGTGCAACACCTCCCTTGTACTGCAGAATAGTGTCAGCAGTACATCTGTCTGATGTGGGAATAGAACCCACAGCCTTCTGCACAAAAGGGGCAAGTGCAACTTGCTCCTCCACTGATACTGCTTATGGCTCATAAGTCATAGTGCTGTAATAGTCAAGTGAAAACACATGGAATTGTATGAAGATATTTATCTGATTGTCAAGGTGGTAACTAGTGTTACCTATACAAAATCACTGCTGGTACCATTTGTGTTCTAGCAGAGATTCGCTGAGTCTGATCTTTTCTTCTCCACAGCTTTGTGACTCTGGTGTCAGAGTATTTAAATAAGGAAGGGGTATCTCTTACTTCCCTTGTATTATATATTCCAAAAATTGTTTTAGATAAAATTAATTTTCTTTCAAATAAGTCTTCAGTTATTTGGTTACACTCCTTTGTGATTTAAGCAAATGAGATTCAATCAGAAGTCATATAGTGTTTTTTTTCAGAATAGTACACGTTGGTTGCAATTTAGCACAGATTATAACTAACTCTAGTTAAAGATATTTAAAATGACAGCCAAGTTTAGTCCTATAAACTTCCACTCTACTAATACACCTTTCACTGGGTAGTCAGTTTTTTCTTAGTTTTGGCGTTTTGTAGTTGGGAGTGAGACGCTTGCATATTGTCCAGCTCCACAGTTATTACAAGTCTTGTTACAGAGGCTGTTTCACATGCTGGTCAGATGCAGACCATGTCCTCACAATATATCAATAAATTAAGACTAAAGATATCATTTGGTTCAGAGTTAATGAACAATGATGACCATATTCATGGGCGCAACAGAAAGCCTTGCAGCCTAGCAGCACCCGTGAGCAGAATGGCCTGGGGGTAGAAGTCATTAAGTTTAAAGGTTATGGTTTGATGCAAGATTATCAAGGAACCCCTTGCAATCATTAAGTCGCTTCATAAGAGAATGAATTAATATAGATAAACTCACTAGACTGGGCATAAATCTCTATGTCACAAGATGGGTGGCCAACTGGCTCACTGATAGAACCCACACAATAAAAGTAGCTGACTCCAAATCTGACTTCAAACCAGTGACAAGCGGTGTACCACAGGGTTCAGTCCTGGGTCCTCTCCTGTCTGGCATATATTTCTCAGATGTCCAGGCTAATACAGCAGGACTGTGGCTAACAAAGTTCACAGATGACTGCAAACTGGGAGCCATAATAGAATTGCAAACTGGGAGCCATAATAGAATTGCCTAATGATGTGGGCATTCTACAAAGGGGCCTCACTGAGACTGACACTTGGTGTCAAAGTCATGGCCTCAAGCTCAATGCCAAAAAGTGTATTTTCATCCCCTTTGGGAAAAACACTGTTCCCATGAACTACCTCATAGGCTGTAGCCTACTTAACACCGAAAGTGTGATAAGAGACCTTGGGACACAGGTGGACACTAGTCTCTCCTTTGACAACCACATTGCCACAGTAGTCAGAAAATCCTTCTATGTGGCACACCTCATCATTAAAGGGTTCTCCTCCAGAAAAAAAGAGGTCATTGTTCCTCTCTACTCATCCCTCATCAGACCCATCACAGAGTATAACGCCCCGTTTGGCATTTACCTCCCAAGACATCTGCAACAACTAGAAAGGCCACAGAAATACCTCACTAAGAGGATTACCGGCCTCAAACAGATGTCCTATGCAGACCGTCTCAAAAAAACTCTAGCTCTACTCTGTCACATATCACCTACTCAGAGGTGATCTCTACCTAACATACAAAGCTATGTCAAACCCAGAGCTGTTGGACATGCTACACTTAAAGAAATCCCAATCTCTCCGAACCACACACTCCAGGGACCTGAAACTTGTCACCACAATAAACAGAACATGCTGGAGGGTAGATTTCTGTCCCAGAGACTTCCCATACCCTGGAACAGACTAGCCATTCACGTCAAGCAAAGCCCCTCATTAGCCCTCTTTAAGAGGAATCTAGACAGTTGTGTGGGAAATAGGAAATTCACCCCGAGATCACCTCTGTAGCTCTGCTTGACAGAGGTGCAGGAAAATAACCTTCTTGGGTGGTGAAAACCAGGGAACTTTTTGGCTAGGCTTATTATAGGCCCCAGGGCCGATAGTCTAGTATGAACCTATGAATTTATAAGAGAGAGAAAGAGTCACCAGGTCAAAGGCCATATTCCAATTAATTAAGACTGCACCAGTCAGTATGTGATTACTCATTCTTCTGTGTACAAGATCAGTCAAAAACCCTGCCACAGTCCTCACTGTGTGTCCTGCATAGAAGACACACTGCATTTAGACAGGCTACTTTTCTTATATGACAGGCAAAGAGACTGAACAATATATCATTTTCAAGTATCTTGCTAACCATAACAGAGAAGGGAGACACATTTATAATGGAAGGAAAGATCTAAGTTCAGAATCTTAGGAAATATGTGACTATTAGTGGGTATAGTTACAGATGTGGGTATAAGGTTTCCTAAAACATGGCAACATATTCTAAGAACCTGAGACACAGACCAGTGTAACCAGAGGAACCTGATAACAATTTCAAAAAGACTAACTATTGTAAAATCTTTTCAGGAATGAAAGTAGGCTATTACAGAATTTGAATTAAAGAAGGTGTTTACACAGGCAGCTGATAGCATGTATTTAATTTATTGATTTATTAATTTGTTTATTTATGTATTTTATATATTTTTAAATAGCATTTGTTAAATAGTGAAGTTGAGTGTTCCATATGAATCCTTTACAACCGCAGCCTGGACCAAAGACAATATAAGAAATTGTACCTGTTTTTAACCCACCAAGCTGCCCACTATCAGAATAAAGTCCATTCGTTTCACCCCATATTTGGTGTCACTGCAAAGGAAACAATAGCCATGTGCAGGGGCCATCATACAGGCAGCCATGGGTACAGTTTGTCCTTCAATGGTACCCTTACACTTTTGCATTGGGGATTGTGCAAACATTATGGTACTGAACTGGCTGAAAAACACTGGAAACATGAGCCACAAAGAAAATGATGAAATTTATATCACATGGGATTACCCAATACCAACAGTTCAAAAGACAGATGCTAGAAAACCAGATATAATGGTCCAAGAAAAGAAGACAAGAGTAGCATTGATCATCAAAATCGCCACACCCAGTTACTCAGGTTTTTTGCATACAGAGAGACACAAAGTCATAAAATATCAGGATGTGCAGGCAGAAATGACAGCAAAGTGGAAGAAAGATATCCAGATAGTTCTATAGTAGTAGGAGCAACGGGTCTTATAAAAAAGAATTTACAATCGTACTTAGATATTTTACTAATACATGTAACCCCATATGAATAGCAGAAGGGGTCATTACTGGGCACATTGTGGGTGCTGCGATGAGCACTTCTGGCTTACATCAAATATTGAAACAATACTAATTTCATGAACTTTAAATCGTACTTTGGCTTAGGAATGAGGTCCACTCCCATCATGGTATTAGAAACCCAGAAGACTTGGAGAAATTACAAAAGAGGGTATTTCTATCATTGCCTTAACATATGTAATGGGTGGGAATATATGAGCTGCATCACCACAGGGACCATCATATAGGCAACCATGAATGTTGTTTGTCCCTTGCTGGCACCCTTACATTGAAGGTGTTTCTATCATTGCCTTAACATATCTGCTGGGTAAGAATAAACATGCTGCATTGCCTCAGGGGCCATCACACATGCAGCCACAGATGTGGATTGTCTTACTGTCACCCTTACACTTAGGGTATTATCATTGCCTTAACGTATCTGCTAGATGTGGATATATAAACTGCATCATCACAGGGCCATCATACAGCCAGCCATGAATGTAGTTGTCCCTTGCTGGCACCCTTACATTGAAGGTGTTTCTATGATTGCCTTAACATATCTGCTGGGTAAGAACAAACACGCTGCTTGGCCTCAGGGGCCATTATACAGACAGCCATGGATGTACTTTGTCCCTTACTGGCACCCTTACATTAAAGGTGTTTCTATGATTGCCTTAACATATCTGCTGGGTAAGAACAAACACACTGCTTGGCCTCAGGGGCCATTATACAGACAGCCATGGATGTACTTTGTCCCTTACTGGCACCCTTTCATTGAAGGCGTTTCTATGATTGCCTTAACATATCTGCTGGGTAAGAACAAACACACTGCTTGGCCTCAGGGGCCATTATACAGACAGCCATGGATGTACTTTGTCCCTTACTGGCACCCTTACATTGAAGGTGTTTCTATGATTGCCTTAACATATCTGCTGGGTAAGAACAAACACGCTGCTTGGCCTCAGGGGCCATCATACAGACAGCCATGGATGTACTTTGTCCCTTACTGGCACCCTTACTCTCTTTCTATCATTTGCCTTAACACATCTGCTGGATGAGGATATATGAACTGCATCACCAGAGAGACCATCATACAAGCAGCCATGAATGTAGGTGTCCCTTGCTAGCACCCTTACATTGAAGGTGTTCCTATCATTGCCTTCACATATCTGTTGGGTGGGGAAATATGTGCTGCATCACTTCAGGGGCCACTATACCTTTCCAATGTAAGTGCAAGCTTCTCTGCATCTGGGATGAAAGCTACTATATTTGTGGTCTGGTGAGTGAAAGTGTGGTCTTTACTTCTCCTCCTCACCTCTGCATGGATAATGGCATCTCACAACCTAAAATGTCCCCTTGAAAGATACGTAAATCCATCATGCATACACCAGCTCCAACAAACACCTGATCTGCTAACCAAACCTGGGTCACCTGAGTTGTAGCTAAGGTTTTATTTCTCTACATCAGTGGGGTTGCCATGTTGAAAGCTGACTAAAATGCCAGTTAAAGTGGACAGCACAATGCTGCAATGAATGGCATGGTCACTTCAGAAGAAGTGGTTCTTTGGTTTGGTTTGGTTCCTGGATGTCCTCCCTGTGTTTAGGCTGGGTAGTCTTTATCTCCCACATCCCAAAGACACAAGGTAGATGGGCTGGTGACTTTAAATTGTCCACTGGTGTGTAGGTAGGCAGTATGTATGTGATACAGAAGAAAGACCAAGCCATCTACTTCTGTTCTATACATGTTAATGGTGTTGGTTGTTCATGGGGTCAGTATAGAAGTCAAATGGTACTTGAGGGTATTGGGTGGATGAAGTATTATTATGAAACATGAGAAGATAAGCCGAGTGAGATCACATGATTACTCCAAAAATGAATGAGTCGAATGTTGAGTTTATAATTAAATAATAGCCTGCCCATGAGAAAGACCATAACTAGCATTATAAACTAACCTTTAGACAATGCATTGAGTACTTTTGTGAGCAAATCACTGTTATTAATTGTAAGCATAACTCAGGTAGAAGGACTGTTGCAGCTAGCCGCTTTGTTAATGTCTTTCCAGAATGAACAAGGACTACAGAGTGGGATTCTTTGTCTAATTCGGTGCATAGCCTTGTCTCTCCTAACAGTTTTTTTTGAGTGAGTATTCGTATAATAGTAAATAAGTTGCATTGTTATACATGCCCAGTCCCTTTCCGTTGTCTCCAGGAAGAAACTCACAGCTTAAAGATACATTTTAGATTGCAGGGCATGCTGGAGATGTGGCTGTCATTTACATAAGTACAAAAAGTAGAAACATTTAGAATTTTGTGGAGAGTCTGCTGAATTTATTATAAACCTAGAATATGTCAGGACTATTTAGGACAAAACTCCTGCAGGCCTTACTATACTGACAGAAAGTTTTTGAAGTAAGTGTAACTGAGGCAGTCTTGGGTCATTGAACAAAATAAAAGCACTGGACAACTCAATGCAGGGAATAGAACACATGGACTATATAGAGGTAGTATATGAAGCAGAAATGTCAAAAATTAAATGATAATTTAACATTGGTGTTGTACACGGGGCACTACTGTGTCAGATTAATATTTAGCTCTGTGCAGCAGGGCTGCATTTGATTAACATTCAAGTCACAAGGTGGTATAGTGTTAACCTTAAACACCATCTTTGCTGGAAATAATGAATTCCTCTAATATATGACAGGGCTAGCAGGTGGTAGTGAGTGGAATTTAATGATGCAGTTTTACTCAGCTGCCAATTAAAACCCCAGCTATTAGACAGAATCAAAGCGTTACATGAAGTATTTTTTGCTGTCAAGGATTATGCAAGGTATGTTTTCACTTTAAACATGCCATTCACTTTGTTATGTTTAACTGGACAGTCAGCTCTATGATAACTATTATATAACACTGTGGAGTAGATGAATTATGTTTCAGTCATGTTTCAGATAATCCGTTAAAGTCTGAATTATGGCCTGAGGTGATGTCACTAGTTTATCACGGTTACTATTTTTGGAGATGATATGTGTGATCATAAGTAATTCAGTACATCAACTACTTAGCACAACAAGAAATCTGGACAAAGCCTTTAATAATAGGGGAGGAGGGGCAAAGGCTCAAAAATAGGGACAGATTTAAAATAATGTTATTATAATGTTTTGAAAGTTTCTGAAATAACAGGATTTTTGTTAGCATGTATTTTTGGAAGGATATGAAGTCTGAAACATGAATGTATGTTATTATTTAGTGACTGCAGATCAAACATATGAGGCAAAAACCTGGACATTCTGCAAAAATCTCAGAGGTATGAATCCAGTATGAGTAGGGGATAGAGGGTGATTTAGTTCAATGGTTTGGGTGAATTTCATCAAAGGTAAGATAAACATGACATCACAATATTTCTACATCAGCTTTGAGTTAAGCCAGCAAATTACATCATCCAAGGAAAACCCAATAAGACATTAAGTAAAAGAAGTCAATTGTAGTAAAGAAAAACAAATGTAATGCATTAAGGTAGTAATGGTGAATTAGAATGTATTTATGTTTAATACAAATGTCAGCTCATCTGCAGAAACCTTTTTCTGCCAAGAACCACTTGTAATCAATTGTTATTGGCTAAATAACCAGTATGTAAGATTTCTGGGCAAAGCGAAACTTACCATGAGTGTCTTACTACAGGTTAAACAGTCCAGAATGTTAGTGAAACCTAGAAAATAACAATATAAAATGTAGATTTGCAGCTCAGATACAATTAATAGTACAAAGCAAAATAATCATATTGAGGGCACGTCAGAGGCAAAGAGGGGAGTAGTAAGTAAAGAAGTAAGCTTGGAAAAGCAGTGAGTGTGATTATACATTTAATGCGCCACTATAAATAGACACAAAACTGCTACTTGACCCCCCATAATATGTGTACAAAACATTTTCTCGTATGGTACTTTAGGCTTAAGGTTAACATAAGTAGAGCATACATTTGAAACACTCCCTTTGGCAACACTTTACATATGCACTTAACTAAGACAGAGTGACTCATACAAAATGTTGCATTACTCAGTGACTCCCACATGTTGGTTAAGACAGAAGGAATGTCATGCACACAATAGTATTTTAGCCAGCAGCTTACACATAAGATTAAGTTAATATTAACCATACAAAATGCAACTTTTCCTGTCAGTTTACTGGTTACATTTTTACTTTACATTTAAATATAATCAGACAGTGCTTCTGCATGACAGATGAAACAAAGCACCAGTGACCTGGCCTGAGTTTAACTTGATAATAAATAAACTGAATAAACAAATTAATACAATAAAGATTCAACTAAGATATAATGATGTACAAAACTTTATCTTACCTATTATACATGTAATACTAGCTAAGGGAGGAAGAAATGTAAATATACACAGTCTTACTGTTCCGAGGCT
This sequence comes from Protopterus annectens, assembly GCF_019279795.1. NCBI lineage: Eukaryota > Metazoa > Chordata > Ceratodontiformes > Protopteridae > Protopterus > Protopterus annectens. Next base: position 457,969,839 of record NC_056740.1, read on the forward strand.
GCCAGCTCAAATGATTATCGGCTTATTTATTTAATAAAATGATTGTTGATGTTTGCATCACCTTGTATCTGATCTGCTGAGATACTCAAGCATTCTATAGCCCATCTGACTCACTACAATTATGGCTTAATGCTCAGTTTTTCCACCTGGTCTTAGAAACAATGCTTTGCAGGGTGAGTCCCTAGTTTTTCAGAGGGAGTATTTTTTTTAAGTACAATAGGTCATCAGGCAGGGGGAAAAGAAACCTTGCAATGGCAATGTATAGACTATGAACCATTGTACTCTTGGGTAGTCTTAAAGCTTCATAATTCAATAATGCAAGGCACAGTAATGTGACATCTTTTCATATTTGATTCCATATTCTACGCTCAAGCTCTCTTTTGTTCCTTCTAACATGTTAACTTGTCCATGCAACGACTGTAAGAACTGGGAATAATCTTTTAAAACCATTCTTGCATTCGGTAGTGCTCTCTTTAAGTAATGTTCCACATATACGGAGGCTGGCTCAGTGATCCACCCTTCTCAGAAACAATTGGATGCAGGCGGAGATCATTTCTATTCTTATTTATTTTAGGAAAAGCCATTAATAACAGGAGTAACAGGATGCTCTACATCGAAATAGTTATGTACCTCTCCTGTTATTCTGAGTCATAAAAAGATTATGCAGTCTATCCTTTACATCCTTAGTCACCTTATCGACTCCCCACCTCAGTAGTCTTTTGTAAGACTTCTCATCATCTAACATTTTCATCATTCTATTATGATAATCTAACGTTTCATAACTATTATAGCTTCTCCCTTGTCAGCTGCTTTAATCGTAATGCTATCATTCTGCTCACGTTCCTTCAGTGCGTTCATCTCTGATGAACTAAAATTATAAAAGTTACTTCTATGATTCCCATAGCATGATTGTGCCACTTCATTCTCACAAATATGCATAAAAACGTCTACTACCGGATGAAAAGATGGCACAAAAGTACTGGATTTCCTAAACTCGTTAAAATTCCCAGTGTCTTTACTGTACCCAAAAATATTTCTTAAAGTCACATTTCTTCCAAAACATTTAATGTCCAGTGTAAACTCACTTAACCTTGATCAAAGGGCTGGAATAAATGACAGTCCTCTGTTTAGTAATGAGAGGTGAACTTCCTCTAGTTCAAAACTTGACAGATCCACAAGTAATCCCCTAGGCTCATGTAATCTGTTAATTTTAGCCTCTTTTTGTTTCTGCTGTTGGGCAGCTGTCTGCTTGTTAAATGCTGTTTCATAGGAACTGGAAGACTCGGAAAAATTGGCAGTAGAGAAGCTTTATCTTTAGGTCTCGCCCCTCTAACTATATCATTGCCTTGTTTGATCTCCTTATCAGCCAACGTATCATGATCAGTTTATATGTTAAAATCACTAGTTGTATGCTCAATAAATTCATCCAGTTGGAGACTTAATTTGTCTTGATAGTTTCTTGTTCTAATATTTGTTTATCATCAGAAAACACAGAAACATGGGATGTTAATACTAATGGCTGTATGCATTCTTTAGCAGTGTCACTGGGGTGTTATCTCTGTTTCTTTCCTTCCCAGATTACTTTCCTTGAGGTCTTGGCTAGTGAAAAATGTTACCTTTATTAAAATCCTGATAGTGACGTGCAAGTTTCCTACTTTTTATGTTTTTTAGGGGAGGGTGGCCTAATGGTTAAGGTGTTTGCCTTACAAACACAAGGTGCAGGGTTTGAGTCTCACAAGGGATAATTGGCTAGACTTAAAATGGCTCGCAAGGGCAGCTAGCTTATTACTAACCTATGAACTATGAACTTAATTTCCCATCATAAAGAATCAAATTATGTTGCAGTGATTCCAATTTATTTATTTAGAAGGAGTGTTGGAATAATCATACTTTACATAGAACAAGTATGCATCCATGACACATTTATTCACAGATAATTGATGGTCAGTTCCTACACACGTTGAGACTTTGTACAAAAGAAGAAGTACTTAGATAAGAAATTGAACAATTAAAGGAGACTTTATAAGATTATGGTTATAAAGATCAGGAGATTCAGCAAGGAATAAAATGAGTTAAGGATCAAAGGAAAACCAAGGGAAAACCATATTTTTCAGTGAGAAGGGAAGACATGTAACAACAGTGACAAGTCTGAGATGGCTGCTCATATACAGCAATGGCATTTCCACTATATGTCAGATTATTAAGAGGAACTAGAAAATTCTATCTACGGATGATCGATTTAGACATATAGTGGGAGAAACCCCAAGATTGTCTTTTAAGAACAAAGTTTTTATTTTTATTTATTTTATTTTATTTCCAGTTTGATTACCGGGGAAGTCCACTGGGCCAGAACGTACCCATTTTCAGTGGAGGCCCGGGGAGAAAAGCTCCAAAAGCAAAGCAAATTCAATCTTAGTTACATGGTGTAAAAGGTAGTAATAAAATGTATACATTTTAAATTACATTACATTGATACAGATTAGTAAAAAAAAGCAAAAACACACAGTATACTTCAAAAATCATCATTCAGGAAGGTAGATAATAGATTTAGTAGTTTCCTTCAAGTAGCAGGTTAAACTGTATGAGAAGAAGGTCTAAGGTTACATGCTATTTACAATATTTACATATGAGGAGAAGAGAGAGAGAGAAAGTACATAGACTTAGAGTGGATTAAGGTTTGATCAAGCTGTGATCGAGAGAAGAAAAGAGAAGAGAGAAAAAAAAAGAGAATTAGGATAGAGTAGAGAGAAAGGATATAGAGGGATTCAAGGGGAATTTATTTAAATTTAAGTAGGATGTAAGCAGGTACACTTATGTTTAGTGGATAAGTAAGAGAAAAGTTGGGTTTTGAAGGCTTCAGTGTTAAATGTTTTTCTAAGAATAGAAGGGAGAGAGTTCCATTTCCTGCCAAGAGAGTAGGAGAGAAGGAGTTGGAGTAAAATGAATTTAAAAAGACTTTTGTGTTACAAAGGAGGAATTGATCACAGTGGGATGACTACCAGGAAGGGTACATATCCATGCAGAAAATGCAAGGCTTGCCAGTATATTGATTCTAGCAATTGTTTTAAACATCCCCTTACTGGATATGAGTATCATTTGAAGATCTACATGGACTATGAAACAAGAAATATTGTATATGTTGCCATCTGTGATAAATGCAAAGGGTTCTATGTTGGAAAACGAATAGACCCTTTAAAGTAAGGATACTGTGTCATCTCAGTGATATCAAACTGAAAGTACATACTAATGGCCTCTCACAGCATATACAGAATAATCCTGGACACAAGTTTCATTTCCTGGCTTTGAAAAAGATCAACAATAGTATAAGAGGAGGGGGTTTATTAAATAGAACTGAAAGTAATGAAACAGGTTGGATAGCTGACTTACAAGCTGACAGGAGTCCTGGACTAAATGGGGTAGTCCCTTTAAAACTGTTTCTTAAGGGCAGGAACCTCAGGAGATAACTTGATTGGATGAAGCACATTACATCAGATGGAGGCAGTGAAGTAGTTAATAGGACCTGATGATGGCATAGCCAAAAGTGCTTATCTCTTCTCCATTTATAATTATACTTGAATGAAGAATTTTATGTGATTTTATCCTGTTTTTGAGCTTTAGCATATCACTCTATGGTGCTACTGCAAGCTTTTACTTTGTTTGTGTTTCTTTTAACATGGCAGTCTTCAGTGAATGATGAGTCTTTATTTTGTTCCATTCTACTTTGGATATCCTGGGATAGGATGCATCAGTATACAGTAAAAACATCCTTAGTAGAATCAGTAGTCAGTAATCCTGGTTAAGAACATACTTGTTTTAGCTCATTAAATACTCTAATTACTTCAAGAGACCATTGCACCTTGATGTCAGTGTTTCCTCTTACATCTGTCAAAGTAAAGGCTATCATTGCAAAATTAAGTATAAGATTTCTGTAGTACCCAGTTATTCTAAAAAAAGCCTGCACCTGTCTTTTAGTGGAGGATATAAGGCCAACTCTTTATGGTTTCTATTTTTCTAGATGTAATCTTGTCACCCCTCTTCTTATAAGGTATCCAAAAAAACTTGCCTTCCACCATACCCAGTTCACTTTTCTTCATATTCTCAGTCAAATGTGCCTGTTCTGTAGCCTCTAACACAGCCTGCTGTTTGGGTGAGGGATATATCATATCCTCTTAAAGGATGACTTGACATGCACGTATGCAGCAGTAAAATACCCTAAGTGGGGTTTTAAGTACTTTATCCATCAAAATACCCTACGTGTGATTTTAAGTACTTTATCCATCATAATACCCTAAGTACTTTACCCATCATAATACCCTAAGTGGGGTTTTAAGTACTTTATCCATCATAATACCCTAAGTGGGGTTTTAAGTACTTTATCCATCATAATATCCTAAGTGGGAGTTTAAGTACTTTATGCATCACAATATCCTAAGTGGGAGTTTAAGTACTTTATCCATCATAATACACTAAGTGGGAGTTTAAGTACTTTATCCATCATAATACCTTAAGTGGGCTTTTAAATACTTTATCCATCATAACACCCTAAGTAGTATTTTAAGTACTTTATCCATCATAATACCCTAAGTGGGGTTTTAAGTACTTTATCCATCATAATATCCTAAGTGCTGTTTTAAGTACTTATATCCATCATAATATCCTAAGTGGGGTATTACGTACTTTATCCATCATAGTATCCTAAGTGGGGTCTTAAGTAATTTATCCATCATAATATCCTAAGTGGGGTTTTAAGTACTTTATCCATCATAATATCTTAAGTGGGGTTTTAAATACTTTATCCATCATAATACCCTAGGTGGGGTTTTAAGTACTTTATCCATCATAATGCCCTAGGTGGGGTTTTAAGTACTTTACCCACCATAATATCCTAAGAGAGGTTTTAAATACTTTATCCATCATAATATCCTAAGTGGGAGTTTAAGTACTTTATTCATCAACCTCTGAAAGGTGTCAGGAGCTCCACGTAGGCCAAATGGTAGCACTGTGTACTGAAACAGACCGGCAGGGATTATAGATGCTGTTTGTCCTTTAGCAGAAGGGAAATCAGTATCTGCTAATACAAATCTGTCAAGGGCCCTGAGCTAATAATGGTTATAGATGCTGTCTGCCCTTTAGCACAGGAGAAAGCAATATCTGCTAATACAGATCTGTCAAGGGCCCTGAGCTAATAATGGTTATAGATGCTGTCTGCCCTTTAGCACAGGGGAAAGCAGTATCTGCTAATACAGATCTGTCAAGGGCCCTGAGCTAATAATGGTTATAGATGCTGTCTGCCCTTTAGCACAGGGGAATGCAGTATCTGCTAATACAAATCTGTCAAGGGCCCTGAGCTAATAATGGTTATAGATGCTGTCTGCCCTTTAGCACAGGGGAAAGCAGTATCTGCTAATACAGATCTGTCAAGGGCCCTGAGCTAATAATGGTTATAGATGCTGTCTGCCCTTTAGCACAGGGGAAAGCAGTATCTGCTCATACAAATCTGTCAAGGGCCCTGGGCTAATAATGGTTATAGATGCTGTCTGCCCTTTAGCAGAAGGGAAAGCAGTATCTGCTAATACAAATCTGTCAAGGGCCCTGAGCTAATAATGGTTATAGATGCTGTCTGCCCTTTAGCAGAGGGGAAAGCAGTATCTGCTAATACAAATCTGTCAAGGGCCCTGAGCTAATAATGGTTATAGATGCTGTCTGCCCTTTAGCAGAGGGGAAAGCAATATCTGCTAATACAGATCTGTCAAGGGCCCTGAGCTAATAATGGTTATAGATGGTGTCTGCCCTTTAGCACAGGGGAAAGCAATATCTGCTAATACAGATCTGTCAAGGGCCCTGGGCTAATAATGGTTATAGATGCTGTCTGCCCTTTAGCAGAGGGGAAAGCAGTATCTGCTAATACAAATCTGTCAAGGGCCCTGAGCTAATAATGGTTATAGATGCTGTCTGCCCTTTAGCACAGGGGAATGCAGTATCTGCTAATACAAATCTGTCAAGGGCCCTGAGCTAATAATGGACTGATGCTGTAATCAGCACTGCAAGCTCTGAATTCTTCCACTGTGTGACTCTGAGGGAGTTATTGCTCCTTGTTTGCCACTGGAAAAGGGCACTTGTGTTCATCAGGCTTGTTAAGAATCTGGCTGTTACAGCTGCCATGCTGTTAAATACTGTTTAGTTTCCTGCAGTGATTGCAGAATCTAATTTGTCCATCAGTTCTGTGAAACAGAAGCGATTCAGCTGCTCCATTCACTGTGTGACTGTTCTACCCCTCTGAGATCAAGTATCGTATTTCTGTGGCTCTGCTAACCTATTATGTCTCAGTCTAACCTTCAGCCCAGGCGTTGTCTCTACATTAAGCTGGCAGTTATCACACAAGAGTAAGGCTATGACCTTTTTATTTATTTATTTATTGACATACATTCTTTTATTCAGGGCTAGATCCAGTACTAGGCAGCCTAGACAACTGCCAAAGTCCCTGTGCTGGCGGGGGGGGGGGGGTAGTGGGGCCTGGCTGGCGACAATATTAAATTACATAAAAAGAAAAAAGTTTTCTTACTTTGGTACATGACTGTATACTGTTGCTTTAAAAATTAAAATGTTTCTGCTTTACCACTTCCTGTTGATTCCTGCTTTCAGCCAATGAAACAAGACCTAGCATGCAAGGAGGGATGGTGCGAGATTTAATTTTAAGCACAAGTTCTGCAGCAGTGTTAAGAAGTGAATAGGAGTTCAAAGGGACAAGCATTCCAAGCAGGTGTTCTTCTGAGTTTAGCCAGTACATTGATTTTTCTGAAGCAGTATTTCAGGTATAAGCATTAAAAATAGAACCATGTTGGTTTCTGTTCTGCTGCAGTGGCAAGAGTGAAACTATATGCGCGTGAGCAGTGTGTGTGTGTGTGTGTGTGTGTGTGTGTGTGTGTGTGTGTGTGCATGTGCATATATGTGAGTGTGTAATGCCCATGCATACAGTATATGTGAGTGTGTAATGTCCCACATAGTTGCCGGGATTGCTCAGAATCAAATCCTATACCTTAGTTATATGGGGTAAGAGCCTTAATCCAACTGCCAGATCCAGTTTCTTAAAGAGAGAAATGAAGATCTGGTACATGAAAAACATGTTTTCCTGTTATCTTACCAGTCTGCTAGTGAAGATATAGAAAGGTCAAAAATTAGATGTAGGTGTCCTGCAAGGATGACCCCCCCCCCCCAAAAAAAAAAAAAACAAGATTCTATATGCAGTACTAATTCTGATTTCTGTAGGACTTGTGGGCTGGTGAACAAAAGCTGCTGTTGCTGCATTTATATTGACTAATTATTTTGCTTTATTCCTTGCTTGGCCTGGATGGTGAAATGTAGTCTAAACAACTTGCATTTTAGTAGTCTAAACATATTGCCTTTTAGTAGTCTTAACATATTGCATTTTAGTAATATATTTTTGCAGTATCTTCTTTAGAGCCTTTAGCAAATGCAGGGTTTGACATTTGTCAGGCTTTAAACTCTGCATTATTTAGAGTGATGATCAGAATTGTCGTATCTTCAGCATCCATTATGTGGTCATTGTTGCATATTACTGTGGTACCGTCTTCTCTACAAGATCGGCTTTTAAAGTATTTCTGCATTCAGTTTATGTAGTCATTGTTGCATATTACTGTGGTACCATCTTCTCTACAAGATCAGCTTTTAAAGTATTTCTGCATTTAGTTTATGCAATCATTGTTGCACATTACTGTGGTACCGTCTTCTCTACAAGATCAGACTGTAAAGAATTTCTGCATTTACTAGTACTTCATCGTTTTACGAGCTGCTTCCTGCAGCAAGGGTGCAGGGTTTGAATCCTTCCACCTTCATTTACCTCCTGTGTGACATTGAGTAAGTCATTTAATCTGACAAAGCTTTCAGAAATTGGAAATTTGTGCTAGGCTCCTTAATGATCCCCAGGACTGCTTGCCTAGTAACCATGAACCTGTTGTCATTATTTGCCAGACATTTCCTATTGCATACCAGATCGTGTTAAGGAAATGTTGTGACAAAATCACAAGCCCATTATTTTTAATATAACATAGGCAATTTATTATTCAAGGACAGCAGGACTGCATTTGTAGTTGAGGCACTGAAATACAAAGTTGTTTGGCAGCAAATACCTCTGCATTAATGACAAAATGTATGTTTGTATGTCAATTAAGTTGAAATACTTTAGCTAGTGTGTGTTTTGAGTGAAACAAATTTGAAATATGTGCCTTTGTTCGTTATTGTTTTTTTTCCACTCATCTGAGAAGGATACAGTCAAAAATCTAGCTATAATTTCTGAGTCTGGGGAATGTCTGTGACCAAAAATGACCCCACTGACCTGATAAAGTTAAAAACTGGTTAGTCTGTCTTTTCAGGACTAGCGTGCATTTCTGTAAAGCATAGCTGTTTTTATCACAATCAGAGATGTGTACGAAGTTGATAAAGTGATCATAATTGTTGAGTATGGATATTGGTGGATTATTATAATAACAGTTTGTGTCCTTTTCTGGTTGAAATGTTCTAAAATGGGCAGTGGTGTCATTATTGGTCCACACATTGGATATTGGTGGATTATTATAATAACAGTTTGTGTCCTTTTCTGGTTGAAATGTTCTAAAATGGGCAGTGGTGTCATTATTGGTCCACACATTTTATTTCGCTGCTTACTGGAAAAATGTTCAAAACTACAAACTTAAAATGCATTCTAACAAATGCTGCCATAAACAAGAAATATAATAAAACAATCAGAAAGGCAAATTAAAGAGTACATGCATGGTCCTAAAAATATGTGCGGGGATCCCATGATATGAAAACAGCCCGGAGTCCAAGATACACTTAGTCTACCAGTGGCTAGGTGAATTTTCAATGGGTTTTAAGGAAAGAGACATTTACTGTTGCTCATGCCAGATCTGTTTTCAGTGTGAGACTGGTTGCTTAGCTAATGGTCATTAGTGTTTGTCTATTAAAATCTGAAATAAAAGTTTAAAATTAAATCTAAATCTCTGTAATCACTGTAAAACTATGGAAGAAAATAAATTGTACACTGAGGGTTGAACAGTGTTTATGGTAACTGGGGACAGACAGCCAAGTAATGGGATACTGGAATGGCTGACTGGTCCATTACCCTGCCTAGGGCCCCAGTTGACCATGATCATGTTCTGCCTTTATTGGGAAAGACATACCCACAAAGAGGAAACCACAAAACACAGTTGCTATGCAACAGTTAGACAATAATACAGAAAGTAAATTTATTAACATAACAGAATTGCTCTGCTAACAATGACCTTCTACCTATGGACAATAAGGGTACTCGGGTTTTTACATGGCTAGGCCCTAGGGCCATTAGCCCAGTGACCTCCTATGAACCTACAATATTAAAATAAGATGGCAGAAATAGAGCAGAATTTCACAACAGTGGATATAAGAGAAAAACATTCATGTTTCCATAGAGCAAACTAGTGAATGACAATACACAGAAAAAGTAACATCATTTTGGCATTATTTAGAATACCCATGGTATATCAAAACAATGCATGTATTCTAAAAAACAAACAAAAAAGTAGAATTAAAACCCTTTCTAATCCAAACAAAACAAAAAGATTGACCAATATTCCCAGCGAAGCTTCATGTCCATACAAGATCTCAGCCTAAAACTTAATATATGAACTTGTTTACACCAAACATGGGGAACTGATTTAATTAATAATATTTTAGCAACAACATTTCTTATCCAATAATATGCCAGATAGTTTGACCCCAACAACCAAAGTTTAACATCATCTATATTGGGTGAGTTTGTTCTAGTAATACAAGCCATATATAGATGGTTGCTTTCTCTATAAGCACATCTCCAACAATCCTGACATTTATTCCATCCTCTCTTAGCCAAAATGCTGAGTGAACTTTGCCACAAGTATGTTAACTTAAAAACCGTAAACCTTAGTATTTCTGCGATGTCTTTGGATGAGCTTGTCAGTCGAGTTCCAGAATACAGGAGTTAATCATTATGTCCCGTTTATGTCAATATTAATCTAACAGATGCACATTATGTTCCACAGGATTATCATATGCATTACCATATGATGATTTAATACCTACAGCTTTATCCATACATTTATAAAGTAACCACCTGGTGGTTACCATGAATGGCGTAATCCAGCAATTTTGAAATGGTATGCTGAAATTTGTCCTAATAGCATGCATTAATTGAAGCAATTACCTCCAACAAATGTTTTCCAAGGGAATTTTAGCCTTCAGATTATTCAAAGAGGAAACCCTATCATTATATTTGACTCAAATATCCATTATAGTCATAATTCCTACAGTAACAAATTCTTCCCAAAAATACCTTTACCATCTACCTTGATTAGAAGACGTCTCTAAAATCTAGACTCTAAACTGCAAAAATGTATCTATCTCTTTGATTCTAATCCTTTGTGTTCATTCCAGAAGTCCATACCTTCTGTTTCCAAGATTTTCATTTGCAAGGTAAGCTGAATAAATGTTTTCATATTGCACATCTGAATTATTTTAATATACCACCAAATAAGCTTGGAACAAGATCTGGCATTCCAAAACATATCCCCCATACAAGCAATATATCATAATGTTTTAAAGAAATTAGACATTAGCCACCATTCTTTTTAAGAACAAACAATTTATTTCTACATGTGTGGTATTCTTAATTCCAGGAAAAATGGCAATAACATCCTATTTATCAAGCAAGCTAGAAAAAATAGCATTGGGAGATGTCTCAGAATAAAATATGAGTTTTGTGAGAACAACAGTTTTAAAAATTTGTAATGTACTTAAAATGGGATAATGTGTTTAATCTAAATAGCCATGTTGCTTTTAATCTGTTGTATAATAGGGTTAGATTCAGTTTGACTAGCTTCTTCATATGAAAGAGCATCTTAATACCCCAATAAGTAGCTTCAGTTACAGTTGGAAGGGTCATTATAAACCTTAGCAAATTTACAGTAAGTACAATTAATTAACATTACAACTATGACTGTCTGTCCTGATAACTGCACGTTGCTCAAAAGAGGAGTATACTGCATTAATATTTACTTTTGGGTTCAATAACCAAATCAGTCATAAGAAAACTAATAAAAGAGTTCTATATTTTGCTTAAAAATTCAACATAATTCCATGGGAATGCATTTCCTATCCTTAACACACTGTGAACATTGAGAACAACCAAGATGAATAACAAAGGTGATATGGGCAGCCCTGGCGGGTGTCACTTTACAACACAAAGTACACTGAATAAGTAAATTGGAAAAGATAGACACTTTTGGGCCTACGTATAAAATTTAGCATAAGTGGACAAAGTATTTAGAGAACTTCATTTTGGGTATAATTTCTTAAAGAATAAGCAGGAAATGCACCAAATCAAACACTTTTCTGAAGCTGATCAAAAGTGCTGCCAAGTTATAATTCTGAGAAACCACCGAAGCTGGTATAGTCAGCCATAACCTAACAAAATCTTGACTGCCTTTTCTCCCTTTAATAATACCCTGATGATTTTGTGGAAATACCCGAGTCAGCACCCTTTGCAGCCTACAGGCTAATGTCTTGACAAAGATTTTAGTTTTCATCAGTAAGAGACAAATCACTCTATACTTTTCAACACTGTACCCCTACTGAGCTTTGGCAAAATGTACGAATCCCTACTGGGCTTTTACAACATAATTACTTTCACAATGTTGAATTTGGGGTAGAAATCTCCTTGGTAAATTACTTCATAAAAACTCTACAGTTTATCCACCATTTCCTGCTTATTGGCTTTACAAAAGTCTACTTGCAAATCTATCAATGCCGAGTGCTTTACCTGCTGTAAGAAGACCAATTGCATCAAGTACTTGTTTGGTACAGCGAGCTTGTTGTGGTAGTTGTTTATGTTCCTGGGAGGGTATGAACAACTGCATACTGCTTGGGAAATCCAAAATGGTGTCTTACTCTTGGCTGACATTTAAGTGGCTATGATGTTTAAGTTCCTGAGCCAGGAGCTTGCTAACTGCAATGGGATTGATCGCTAGAGTACTTGCTTTATTTTTTAGAAAAATAAATTATGCTGCTTGCCTTTATTTTTTAAACTTACAGCTAGCCATTTTGGGATGTGTCCCCCTTAGCCCAATTGAATGGTTTAATTTGCACCCTGGACATTATTTTTTACTTATATGCAAGTTTAATTTCCCTAATTGTATGGACCAAAATCTTATCTTTATAATGTCTCTCTTTCAATTGCTTTCCAAGTTGAGCAGTTTTCATCTCCACGTTTATGATACCCTTATGTCACCCTGCTTAACCCCATTATTCTTAACCATTTGAGAAACCCCTTTAGTGCTGTACTAAAAGAACCCAGTGATGCAATAGGATTGTTAGTCTGATAACAACTCCCTCTCAGTGCGTCTTGCTCCACTTCTTTATTTCATGAAATAATGTAGGCTGATCAAACTTCAGTGAAAAAGTATTCTCATATGAAGATGAGGAAAAAGCTCCTTGGGACCATAGTGTTGTTAGATAGGGGTGCTGAAGAAATATCAGTCCCTCCCACCTTAGATAACAGATTATGAGAAAAAAACTAATAGTCTGGTCTGTTAGCTGCTTTTTGATTGTAGTTAAAATATGCAAACTGTCTTTCCTCTGGATGAATGCTTCTAAAACCATCCGCTGGGTTCCACATATCAAGCCAGGCCTTGAGTGCCCTATAGCCATATATAGTAGATGGTTGTTATTTAAGGTTTTATCCAGTGATGGGTCAAGAGCAACATGGAAATCCTTCTCAAAGCATAAAGTCCCCTACCCTGGCCAGCTCCTGGATAGTCTTAAAGAAATCATTTGAGTCAAGTGTCATTAACATTGAGCCCCTAGTAATTCCCCAGAAGTATATTTCCTTTAGAGGACTGGACATATAATGCAATCCATCTGTGCCTCTTGTATTTTTAAACTGTGTGACAAACTGAGAGGCTTAGTGGAGTATTAAGATTGCGACACCTATTTTAGCAATAGATGCAGAACTAAAATATCCTATTCCTGTTCATTTATTCATAATAAATTGTTCATAATTATTTTTAAGTTTAGTTTTCTGCAGTAAAAACACTGGTGCAGATTCAATAAAGCCTAACGGTCCTCTAAAACCATGTGCACATCATAGTGTGACATGCACATGATAGCACACCACCTTGCATTCAGTAAGCAGCTCTGGTATGTAGAGCCATGACGATCAGGTGAACATTGTGACATGCTAATTACAGCATAAGCAGCTGAACTGTATGCTAATCAACCAATCCAAGATGGAGGAGTTATTCAACAAGTTATAAAGCAATTGTGTAGATTCAGTGCTGGCTTCCCTGTGAATTCCAAAACCTATTAAAATACAGCCATGGAAACTAGTCTACATGGAAAGACTGTTAGGGGCTGCTGTTGCCCTTATTCATGTGTATGTGCAACAGGCTTAAGTCTATCCTGCTGCTGCTGCTAATAGACCATGGCCAAGAAGGAGAAGGGTGTTTAGATCCCATGTAACTTGTCAGAATCTGCATGAGGTGGACATTGTAGAGTACTACTGGGTGATTAAAGACAAACTACAGGAACCCTGCAACCTCTGTCATCCTCCACTGAGAACAAGGGCAAACCAAGGGGAACCAATACCGCTGCAGACTAAGGTATGTGTAGCACTTAGAATATTAGCCACAGAAATCTTCCAGAGACCAACAGGAGACATGCTGGGGGTGTCAAAGGCATCAGCATCCAGGATCTTACATCATTTCCTGAATGATATGCTACCACATGCCAGTGACTACATATATTTTCCCTGTACACCTAAGGAGAGAACCACACCTATGGAGGAGTTCTGCTCTGTAGCACACTATCCTTAAGTCTTGGGTGCCATAAACTGTACACATGTAGAAATCAAAGCACCACCCAGGGAACAGGGAAGGGTGTACATAAATAGAAAGAGCTTCCACTCCATTAACTGCCAAGTCATGTGTAATGCTAAGAGAATCATTCTGAACATGTGTGCTGGCAACCCAGGCAGTTATCATGACTCACAAATCTGGCTCTCAACTGTATGAGATGTTTCCTAGTGGGGATATCCCAAAGGATCATTTACTTTGGGATGCAGGTTATGCACTGGAACCATGGCTGATGATGCCCATCAGAAATGCACACACACCAACTGAAGAATACTACAATGAGGCAGATGCTCAAATAAGAAATATCACAGAGTGTGTGTTTAGGCTGCTGAAGTCATGGTTCCAGTGCCTATATATATATATCTGGGGGAGCCTTGCAGTGCAATTCCCATACATGTGCTGAAATATTCACCATCTGTGCCATGTTTCACAACATCATCCAGGAAAAATGGTGCTCATCCCACCACCACTGGTAAGGTCACTATCGCCATATGCAGATGAGGAGTTAGAGAGGGAACCAGCAGCCACTGGGTGTAGGCAGATATAGGCATGCAAAATATGCCCTTGCACTGGTCAGGGGGAAACAACACACGTTCACCATCTAAGGGGCTAAAACCTTTATCCTACACACATAATATAGTAACAACAATGCTAGGTAACGCTGACAACCTTTACTTACCCATGCAATGGCTGTGTACTTCTAGCATCAGAGTCAGCCCCAAATTAAAACTCTTGCAACTGCTGGATTTCCAAGGTAAGTGTTGAACCTGCAATAAAAAATTATTTATTATTTTACTTATTTATTTATTTATTTATTTTTTCATTTGTTGACTGGGTTAGTCAAACTGGGTCAGAAGCCCATTTTCAGTGGAGAACTGAGGAGAAAAGCTCCAATACATACAATTTATAGTACATAAACTTCACACTCCTATATAGAGAATTACAATACATAAGCTACAAATACAGAGAAGTATAATACATACACATGATAAAAGAAATACATTTTTTACAAGGAAAAATAGACAGCAACTGAATTTTCATAGTGAGATCTATGATACAGCAGATGTAATTCTAATAAAGAGAGGTATTTAGACATGAGCAAACAATACATGCTTATGTACATGTGGTGAAGAAGAAAAGCTTAAGGATGAATTATTTTAGTAAGACTATGAGTAAAGGCAGAAAACCTGAGAGGTGGTAGAGTACACAGTCTGTGTAGATGGAGTGAAACAAAACACTGACATAGAATTCAGTAGTGTAGTAGATTAGATAGGATCATGAAAAGAGCAAGAGTTGGTGTTAAGTAGGTGAAATTTAAGTTCCTTTCTGAAGTGTTTAGAATGGAAAATAGATCTAATGTGTGCAAGGAGTTTGTTCCAAGCTTTGTGCATTTGTAAAGTAGTTTACCAACATTTTGTGTGGTTGGTAAATATACAGGAGTAGCTGGTTGGAGGTGCAGAGAGTAGGAGTAGGGGTGTAAGAGGATACCAGGGTGGAGAGGTAAATGGTTTGTATAATACAGAGTGTGTGGTTTGTAACTGCAATAGGAGGAATTGTTCGGGGAACTCCAGCCTTTGGAGAGAGTTGAGTACAAGGCAGTGGTGAGAGTTGTAACATGAGTTGGTGACAAATCTAGCTATTTTGTGATATGTTTGTTGTGGTTTGGACAAGGTTGTAGACTGTATGTTAGTTAGGACTGAGGTAGCATAGTGAAGGACAAGGTTGTAGAGTATGATAGTTAGGACTGAGGTAGCATAGAGAAGAACAAGGATGTAGACTGTATATTAGTTAGGACTGAGGTAGCATAGAGAAGGACAAGGTTGTAGACTGTATGTTAGTTAGGACTGAGGTAGCATAGAGAAGGACAACGCTGTAGACTGTATGTTAGTTAGGACTGAGGTAGCATAGAGAAGGACAAGGTTGTAGACTGTATGTTAGGACTGAGGTAGCATAGAGAAGGACAAGGTTGTAGACTGTAAGTTAGGACTAAGGTAGCATAGAGAAGGACATGGTTGTAGACTGTATGTTAGTTAGGACTGAGGTAGCATAGAGAAGAACAAGGTTGTAGACTGTATGTTAGTTAGGACTGAGGTAGCATAAAGAAGGACAAGGTTGTAGACTGTATGTTAGTTAGGACTGAGGTAGCATAGAGAAGGACAAGGTTGTAGACTGTAAGTTAGGACTGAGGTAGCATAGAGAAGGACACGGTTGTAGACTGTATGTTAGTTAGGACTGAGGTAGCATAGAGAAGATCAAGGTTGTAGACTGTATGTTATTTAGGACTGAGGTAGCATAGAGAAGGACAAGGTTGTAGACTGTATGTTAGTTAGGACCAAGGTAGCATAGAGATGGAAGGGGTCCAAGGGGAGAAGGAAAGCCTGAGCCAAGGAAAGTCTAGCATTAGAAGTTAGTCATTTTCTATTTTGATAAAGCAGACTAAGTTTTGGTGTATTTTGTTGTGCTTTGAAGGATATGTAAGTTACATTTTAGTTCATCATCAATGATGGTACCTAGGAGCTTAGCGTGGGGTTTAGGTTGTATGATGGTCTTACTGGAGGATGTTATGACAAAGACTGATTTGTGCTGAGGGAGACAACAAGGGAGAAAAAAATAGGAGTTTAGTTTTTTGAGGGGTTAAGATGAGTTGATTATCAGACAGCCACCTTTGGAAAGGTGTCTTGGGTATGAGCCTGACGTTCTGAGATGTTGGAGATGGGAGTGGAATCATCAGCATATCGAATTAGGGAGGATTTATTACAAGATGTGTGAAAATAGTTTGTGAAAATGTTACACAGGAGGGGACGCAGGATGGAACCTTTGTGTACACCAGATGTGACAGGAAGGAGGGGTGAGCAGGAAGATAGCCATCTGACAGAGTGTAGCCTATTGGAGAGGTAACTGGTGAACCAGGCAAGGGAGGGAGCAGAGAGCTTGAGATTAGCAAGTTTAGATAAAAGGATAGGATGAGAGACAGTGTCAGAGGCTTTGGAAGGGTCAAGAAAAAGACAACATACAAGTTGGTTATCTCTGGCATTGGCTACTGTATGAGTAAATGATAAGAGGGCAGTAGCTGTGCTATGGTTTAGCCGGAAGCCATGTTGGGTGGGTGTGAGAAGATTTTCCTGTAGGAAAAATTTAGCAGCTGACTATGAATGCATTTTTCATGTATTTTAGATAGAGGGGAAAGGATGGCTATGGGTCTGTAGTTAGATGAGTCAGTAGACATCCCTCCTTTGTGTAGATGGTGAAGAATAATTCCAAATGTTAGGGACTGTATTTTCTTGAATGGAGCTATTGATTAGCAGGGATGCAGGGTTGGCTATTGATTCAGCAGCTCGTTTGAGGAAGGTAGGTAGGAGAGTATCTGAGGAAGGAGAGCAGGATTTGAGCTTAAGCAGAACTAATTTGGCGTAGGCAGTAGGAACAGGTTGAAAGGTGAAAATGTTTTTATTAAGTGGGGTGGAAGGGGTAGGAGGGGTGTTTGTGCTGCGGTTAGTTTGTGTGAGTTTTTGGACAGTATCAATGAAGTGATTATTGAGAAGGGGAGTGGTTTGTAGAGGGGTGTTATTTGGGAAAGGGGAGGGAGTGGAAGGGCAACCAGGCTGGAGAATTTTGTTAAGGGTGGCCCAGAATTTATGTGGGTTGGATTTACAGTTTATTTGTGGAGAGTTGTAGTAGGATTTTTTATCATTATTGATTTGTTTTTTGACAAGGGTCCCGAGTTCTTTGTAGTTTCAGAACAGGGATGGTGCTTCGGGTTTAGCCCAGGCTTTCCAAGCAATATCTCTTCTGTGCATAAGAGATCGGGTTTCCTTAGACAGCCAGGGGGCATAATTAGCTTTGATTCTAATTCTCCTAGAGGGGGTGAGGGAGTTGAGAGTATCTAGAAAACTGTTGTTAAATTCTAGCACAGCTTCATTGAGAGGGAGCTGCCAGAGGCATGCCCAGTCAGTGCTGGATAGTATGGAGTTAAATAAACTGGCATTAAAATTAGAAAGTTTACGACAGTCTCTGTAAGAGTAAGATTTGGGTAGGTGGGCAGAGTGTCTTTGGATGGAGGTGGGAAGATGATCACTTAAGGTGTCAGGTAAGTTACAGGGGCTGTGATAGAGGTTATGTGTGTTAGTAAGTATCCAGTCAATAGTTAGATTGGAAGAAGAGGTTTTGTGTATGTGGGTAGGGAAGGTTACCAGTTGGTGGAATCCATGTCAGTTCATACTGATTTGTGGAGAGGCAGTTGTTAGTTTAGTCCAGTCAATACTGATGTCACTAAGGATAAGGGTTTCATAAGGTACATTGTGGGAAAACCAGGATATGATATGTTCAAGGGTGGGAATATTATTCCCTTGGGGGATATATATGGAGGCAATGGCAAATTTCTTGTGTGAGTTTACTTGCAATTTAGTATAATCAGTTCAGCTGGGTGGAAGTTGGGAATAGAGATGGTTAGAGGTGAGAGCTTAAGATTGTTAGAGTAGAGAATGGCAACACACCCCCCTTTTTGAGATCTGTCAGAGTGGTAAATATTATAGCCAGGTGGTAACATTTCATTATTTGTGATACAGGGTTTTAGCCAGGTTTCAGATAAGGCCAGAATTTGTGTGAAGGTGTGGGCTATCCAGGTGTGAAGCTCAGTGATTTTGTTAACAAGGCTTTGAATATTTAGAGAATAGATAGGTTTTTAGGAGAAGAGATGAGATGACAGGGGGTAGGGAGGTGATGGTTGATGAGGAGAGGGGGAAGTAGAGGAAGGGTTGTAGGGTCTGCAGTTAAGGGGAGGAGTGAGGGAGCCAGGGTTGAGGTGGATGCCCTCAGAGAGGAGTATGTTACTAATATGGAGATTAAGTGGAGCTATTAGTGTATAGAATTTGTAATACTTTGGTTTGGGTTTACAGGAGTGAGGATAGTATTGAAATAAAGTACCTTTGTGAAGGCAGATGTTAAAGAAGTTAAAGATAGATGGGGAGATTGTAAAGGAGTGAGAAGTACTAGAAGTTGTAGGGGTGGGCGAGGTGAAAGAATATATATAAGGATAAGAAAGGTAAGTGTGGTAGGAGGTTAAGACTGATAGAAGAATGAGAGATGGAAAGGGAATGTACATATGTTGCATTGTGAGATGTGTGGAGTGTAATTGTGATGTACATCAGAGGAGGATAGTTGAAAAGAGGAAGTGATGTAATGAAGTGTAAGTATCTTAGCTGGGAAGTAGTTAGAGACAGGAAGTGGAGCATGAGCAGCTGTGCAGGAAGGAAGGAGAGAGACTGTAGAGGATAAGTGTAATTGAAGTGAGGATGGGTGGGAATGGGGGTAGGGTAGGGAGCAGAATGAGCTGGAATGAAGCTAGGGTGAACAGAGTTGGGCTACAGCTGGAGAAATAGTAGAATCACCAAGAAAAAAACAATTAGAGAAGCAGGTAAGTATAACAAAAGACAACTAAGTGGTAGGAGGGGATCAAGAAAGGCTATAGAGATATCCTTTGTAATTAACAGGGAAGGAAGTAGTACAGCAAAGTAAAGAAACTAGTGTAGGGTAAGAGGATAGAGTTGTAAAGGAATGTTAGACTAGAAGAAAAGAAACAGAGAATATGCAGGGGGAGCACAGTTGAGAAGGAGCTTTTCAAGTGTGTCTGCTGCAGAAAGGCAGAGAGGGGAAAAGCCGGGTGGGTAGAGATAGGGAGCAGCCCAGTGATGTTCAAGAAGCAACTGGCTGTGGGAGAGCAGTAATGTTATGAGATTTACACCAAGCTATTGAACATGGTAGGACATACTTTGAGTATTTATTACAGGTGAGAGGTACCATCGAAGGAAATGTATTTCAGGTAGTTCCAGACAGGGTAGGTTTGTGGGCTGGAAGGTGTAGCTACTGTTAACCTGTAACAGAGGGAGAGAGAGAGAGAGAGAGAGAGGAGAAGGGTTAGGATACAGGGAGAACAACAGGTATGAGTACAAAGCTAGAAAGAGTGGTTGTGTGTATGGTGGGAAGGGTAGAAACTTTGTGAGGGTGAGTGAACAAATGAAGTGGGCGAGGTAGTGGAAGCTCAGAGGGAAATCAGTCTGATATGAGGGTGTACTGGGGGGCCTCTGAAAGTATAAGAGGAAGGGAGTGGATGCAGGTCAGCTAGTGAGGGAAGAAATTTGAAGAAGTGTGCAGAGTCTTGGCTGCAGTGATTACAGATAAAAGGAGCAGTAACAGTGAAAATAAGTGAGGCAGTAAATAATGAAAACAGCAGTATCGAATGCAAGTTTATACACACAAATGCAGATACGCAGCTTGTATTGCAATGTGTAAGATATTTAAATTAGAACACTATGTATACTGTTCTTTTTTAAAAAGGAAGATTTTTTTACTGTATATATATATATATATATATATATATATATATATATATATATATATATATATGCTTTTTTATTTATAGTAGGGTAAAACAACATTCAGTTTAACTTACTTCAGTTAAACCTCATTAATTTAGGAGGACAAATTGTTGTGACGTGTTTACCAGCTGATACGAGCATCATGTGATCGAGTTTATCATTCAAATAGTGTTGTTTGATATTTTGTTAAGTTTTTCTGAGGAAGTTGCTGTACAACAGCAACGAAAAGTGGTTCAGTTAAATGGTTTTGTTTTATTACATACATACAGTGTTTGGGCTTTATTTCTCAACTTGGAGCTGTAGCTGGATACTTTTTTTGGGTTTTGGTTTTTTGTTGTTTACCAGTTGAATTGTTTTAGAATAGCTTCTATGAGCAGTTTCAGTTAAGCATCAGTTTAATACGTAATGCAGTGAAATCCACAGTTATAGCATCAAAGAGCAGACATCATGTAGCTGCAAAAACCCTTGCAGATAGGTTACTCAGTATAACAGTATAAGAAGATGATGTCGCACCTATGCAGTTATAGGTGCATAGCACATATGCAGTAGTGCTCCTTACAAATGCAAACAATGTAAAAGACAGCAGATTAGATGACACCTTAAATGTAATGCTGGTTATAAAAGGATTAATACAAAAGGACACCCTATCCTCATGAAATATCAAAAAAGGATGACAAGCAATAAGGGCCTGTAACTCAGACACCCAAGTGGCAGAAGTAATAGATAAAAAGAACAGTCTTTTAGGAGCAACGTTGCAAGGAAGCTGAAGCAGCAGGCTCAAAGGAAAACTGAGTCAACTTCTCCAAAACAAAATTAAGATCCTAGGGAGATAGAACAGGTTTCCTGGTGTTCTAATATTAAGGACACTTTTAAGAAATTGTTTAGCCTCAAATCTAGAAGCTAAAGGAGGAGTTAAAGGCAGACAAACCGAGATAGCTGATAAGTGGGCCATAACAGAAGAATAGGCCAAACCAGCATTCAGCAACTCACAGAAATAAGAGAGAACCAAAGGAACATCCACAGTAAGTGGGTCCACATTATGAAAGAGACACCAGATAGAAAAACTCTTCCATTTAGATAAGTATGATTTCCTAGTAGTAAGTTTCCTGTCCTCCTGCAGGACCTGCAGCATGTCCTCATGAGGAATTAAAATCATCTTGCCTACATTTTCAGTTGAAGCATGAACAGGCAAGGATGGATGAGAGATCCCTTGTCTTGCGTGAGTACATCCACCCTGTGAAGTAACTTGTGATGATTGCCCCTGGCTAGATGCAGAAGTAGAGGGAACCAGTGCTGTTGTGGCAAAAGGGAGTCACCAACAAGATTTTGGGAGCGTCCTGTTGAATTTTGAACAGGACTTTCAGAATGAGAGGAAAGGGAGGGAATGCATAAAGAAACATCCCCTTCCAGGAAAATGAGAGGGCATCCATCTTCCACACCAGAGGACCTGGGACTCTGGCACAAAACAGAGGAAGTTGTCTGTTCAGAGGGGAGGCAAATAGATCTACTTGAGGACTACCCCACTGGTGGACAATGTCCAGAAACACATCCCTGTGAAGCATCCTTTCATGGGATTGAATTAAGGACCTGTTGGAGTGTAGGTCACAATGTTCTGATCTGAAAGGATATACACTGCCTTCCAATACTTGATACTTTATAGCAAGATCCCATACCAGAAGTTCCAAGTGGCAAAGGAGATAAGATCTTGTTCTTTCCTGTTTGTTGATATACAATATCACTGTGGTATTGTCTGTGAATACCTTGAGAGGCCTCAGAGAGAAAAGAGGAAGAAAGGGATGAAGACCCAGCATGAGAGCTCTCATTTCTTTGACAGTGATGTGCTTATTTTGCTGATGAGGTGAAAACACACCTGACACTTTGAGGGATCCAAATGTTGCTCCCCATCCCATGTCTGAAGCATCTGTGAACTGTTTCTGAGAGGGAAGAGGGGGGTGAAAATGGAGCCCTGAATTTAGAGACAACTGTTGGATCCACCAGTGAAGTTCCTTCTTGAGACAAGGGAGAACAGGAACTACAAAGTATAAATGATGTGCATATTGAAGCCAAACTGACTTCAGGAACCACTGAAACTTTCACATGTGGAGTTTGGCCACAGGCAGGATAGGAATGGTGGATGCCATGAATATCAGCGCTCTCAAACTCCCTGGCTGTAATGGAAGTCAGAAGAAGAACAGTTTGAAAGTAAGAAATGAGAGTTAAGGCCTTTGGAGGAGGCAGGGATGCTACCTTTGGCACTATCTGAATCCTGCAACCCAGAAAGACATGATCCTGCGAAGCAGTCAGAGAAGACTTTTTGGAATTTATTGTGAACCCCAGACTCTGAAGAAGGGAGATGACAAAATGAAGCTTTAGAAAAAGGATCTCTGGAAAGGACGCCTGAATCAGGAGGTCAGCCAAGTAAGGAAATATTTGGATCCCTTGCAGCCTGCAAAAAGCAGTCACAGGATCAAGGCATTTGGTGAACACCCGTGGGGCCGTAGAAAGTCCAAAGGGCAATGCAGAGAACTGAAAATGCCAGGAAGCAACAGAGAAATGCAAACACTTCCTGAAAAGAGGGGATCTAGAGACAGCATATAGGCCTGAGAGCAAAACAGGAAACAAAATCTGAACAGATAACATCTGAAAGGAAGGCACCTTCAGAAAAGTGTTTAGACGAGTGAGGTCTACACTAGGTCTCTAAGTGCCCTCTTTTTCCTGGGTATTAGGAAACATTCTTGAGTAAAACTCCTTTCCCCCTTAGGGACACAGGTGCCTCTTGAATAGTGCCCTGAGTCAAGAGATCTTGAAGAACCTCTGGAAAAAAAAAGAAGTTCTTCCTGAGGAGGCTGAGGAATGCCCGTAAAAGGAGGATGAGATTTCCACACATGAAGTATCCCTGATGAATGACACAGAACCCAAGAATCCTGAGTGATCTGAAGCCAAACAGGAAGAGAAAGATGAACATGGCTGGAAAGATACATAAAATCATAGAGCACCTGGTTTGTCAGGAAAGGAAGTTTCTGAATCCCTGGAGTCTGAGTGGCCTTATCAGGAAGAGCCGGTTTGCCACTCTTTTTACCTTTAGTAGAAGGGCAAGATTGTTTATGAACAATGGCTGGCTTATTGGGGTAGTTTCTCTGAAATTTAGGCACAGTAGAAACAAACACATGTTTAAGCTCAGTTAAGGCCTACCCTTATCCTGAAGGGACTTAAACAAACCAATAGCCGCTTCCCCAAACAAACGTTTATTATCCAAAGGAGCATTCATCAACTTAGCCTTAATATCATCAGGTAAAGGTTGAAGCCTAAGCCAATAATGACTCCTCATCAGTGAACCAAAACCAGCAGCCCTAGAAGAGGCATCTGCTGAATCATAACTACCTTTGATAGAATGATGAACCACTTGAGAGGAAGCCCCTAGCAAGGAAAGAGCAGAAGTTTTACCCTCAGAGTCTGGAAGATCAGAAGTAAGCTAACAGGCCTGAGAAAGGACAGCCAACACATACCTGGACATATGG
This sequence comes from Protopterus annectens, assembly GCF_019279795.1. Lineage (NCBI taxonomy): Eukaryota > Metazoa > Chordata > Ceratodontiformes > Protopteridae > Protopterus > Protopterus annectens. Next base: position 457,993,668 of record NC_056740.1, read on the forward strand.
GTTTAATAACTAATAGCCCTAATAGGTAGGGTAGCAGAAATGTAAGTCATCTTACCCAAACTTTACATGGGTCTGCTGTCCTTGTCAGAAGACCGTAACTTAGGAGAAGGAAGAAACTGAGATGGCTTACCAGAGGCTACAGCCACCACAGAGGGGTCAGCAGCAGGACATTTGTACAAAAAATTACAATCCTCAGGCACCCTATAAAACCAAGCTTCTTGGGAGCAGGGGCAGAGAATCAGGAACTTTAGAGCCAAAACAGGAAATTTAGGAAATTCCATCTGCAGCAACTCATAGTACCTCTTATAGATATCAGAGACCCAAACACAGTCCCACTTAAAAAAATGCATCATCCTAAAGATTGTGTCCCCAAAGAAAATTTCCTCAAATGGAGTATCAGAACTATTAGATTACACCTTCTCTGACCCATGGTCTGAAAGAGAAGGAATTTGACTAGAATAATTCAAGGGTTCTTCATCAGAATCTGACTCTTCATCAAAAGAATCTTGTTCTCTAGGCCTTTTAAGGGGAGTAGAGCACCAAGGAGGAGCAGAAACCGAAAGTACATGAGGAGGCTTTAATGACATTAAAGTATTAAATGACCCCTGTGTAAAGGCCTGCCACTTACTTTGTGGATTGCTAGGAGCTGAAGAAACATGTTTAGTTTTTTTATGTCTTTTTAAAGGGAGCATCCACCTTACAAAACTGGGAAGGCTGTAACCCAGAATGGCATTCAGTAACCATAGTAGGAACTTCTTCCCTAACTAGAATCTGTGGAACTTCCCTTGGCCCATGGAAATAATCAACAGTGGTTCCCTCTGAACATCTGAAATGGATGCCTGCAAAGCCTCGTTGGACGTGCTGCCACTGGATCTTCAATGGCCTCCAACTGGATCACGGCATAGAAATCAGACAACACAGCTGGGTGAGCCTCAGGGTTCATAAAGACACCTGCAAATGCTGGACAGAGGAATTCTTCCCTAATGGCTGACCCTTGGGACAGGAAGTTCCTCCTATTGTATCTTTAGTGAGAAACTTAAGATGCTCGTTCTCAAGATACAAGGAAAGGGAAGAAAGCCAACTGTGAAGGGTTTTTGGGATGAAAGCCTAATAAATCAAACAAGACATATGGTCGTGAGAAGCTCCTAGGCAAAAAAGACACTTATCAAGGCAGTCTTTACAGGAAATCTGTCTCCTGCACTGACATTTACCCTTCCTGGATGACATTAACCCCTAACAGTACAAAAAAGCCAGAAAAAACAACCCCCCAAACTGGGTAGTTATCTGCAATGGCTCGGACTTCAGAAAACAGGTGTAGGCATTCAACAGAGAACAAAAATGCATTCAAAACTGGCTGAAAATGGATGTAGGTGATCAGACCAATGGTTAAAAGAAGCATTCTGACTGGTGACAAAGTTCTAAGGATAGAGCGTCAAGGTTAAGTTTAAAGAATAGTGAGTTTGAAGAACAGAAGCTTAGAACGATTAATGAACTCACAGAAAGAGGTTATGATCATAGGCTGATAGAGCATAGTGCTACACAAGTCTCACAATTGAGAGAATCTAGAGCCAAACCATACTTCTCAGGACGACCTTCCAGTAAGATTGATAAGAAGGATGATAAAATTAAGGTCTGTATTCCCTATTCAAGGGATGTAAGGAAATACACTGATATAATTAATCAACCCTGGGGTATTTTGTTGACAGACCCACAGATGAGTGAGATTATAGGCCCTAGACCTCAATTTACTTACAAAAATAAGAAAAAGGAGACTGTGTAATGTTAAAGGAATGAAGTGTAGATTTGATTCATTTGGAACTAGACCATGTGGTAAATGCTCACAATGTAGGTATATTAATATAGAGACATCATTTGTACACCCAGACACTGGCAAAGTATATGAAGTTAGGGTACAGGCAGATTGTGAAACTATGCACGTGGTCTATTTAGCTATTTGCACCATCTGCAAATGTTTCTATGTTGGCAAGACAGATTGTGCTTTGAATGATAGAATAAGGGAGCATAATTATCATATTGGTAAAGGTAGTTGCAATAATGCCCTAGCAAAGCATGTATCAAGTAAAGGGGAACAACATAAATTTCTGTTTATGGTTCTATCTAGGACATATGAGAATCCAAGGGTGGGTGATATTAGAGCTAGAACTGAAGAGGCGGAGGCTAAGTGGATAATGATGTTAAGAGCAAATCAAGGTCATGGTTTAAATGACCATGTGCCAATGAAACCTGTTCTTAGCAAAAGAGCTCTATTTAGATAATCTATGTCTTATGTTCTTTTGATGCTTTTCTCTGATTATTGATAATATTTTTACATATATTTATGTATGGTTAAGTGTTTCATATCAAAACGTTTTATTTTCTGTTTAGATATATATGTAACTATTTTTATAATAGAGTTTTTTAAAGGTGCCTTTAAAAATTAATTAGAGTATGTCATGTGACTTTTTTACCTTGTATTTAAGGTGTAGGTGTTTGCAATGTTTTATACACCTGATGAAGCATTTTGTGAAAGTGCTAGTGTGAGTTATAATAAAGTAGTACTGCTCAGCTGAGATTTCTTCATATTTTTCATGCTTGCTTGGAACTCTGGAGCCTATCCTCAGCAGCTTATTGATTACTTTTTTATTAATGTTAGAAATTACAGTTAACTAGCATTGATTTAAGTCTCATACCATCTGAGAAGTGACTTTTTTATTACTGTTAGAATTAGTTAACTAGCATTGATTTAAGTCTCATACTGTCTGAGAAGTGACTTTTTTATTACTGTTGTAATTACAGTCAACTAGCATTGATTTAAGTCTCATACCGTCTGAGAAGTGACTTTTTTATTACTGTTATAATTGCAGTTAACTAGCACTGATTTAAGTCTCATACCATCTGAGACATGACATTTTTATTAATAACTAGCATTGATTTAAGTCTCATACCGTCTGAGAAGTGACTTTTTTATTACTGTTATAATTACAGTTAACTAGCATTGATTTAAGTCTCATACCGTCTGAGAAGTGACTTTTTATTAATGTTATAATTACAGTTAACTAGCATTGATTTAAGTCTCATACCGTCTCAGAAGTTACTTTTTTATTACTGTTATAAATAGTTAACTAGCATTGATTTAAGTCTCATACCATCTGAGAAGTGACTTTTTTTTTAACTGTTATAATTATAGTTAACTAGCATTGATTTAAGTCTCATACCGTCTGAGAAGTGACTTTTTTATTATTGTTATAATTACAGTTAACTAGCACTGATTTAAGTCTCATACCATCTGAGACGTGACATTTTTATTAATAACTAGCATTGATTTAAGTCTCATACCGTCTGAGAAGTGACTTTTTTATTACTGTTATAATTACAGTTAACTAGCACTGATTTAAGTCTCATGACATCTGAGATGTGATGTTTTTATTAATAACTAGCACTGATTTAAGTCTCATACCATCTGAGAAGTGACTTTTTTATTACTGTTATAATTACAGCTAACTAGCATTGATTTAAGTCTCATACCATCTGAGAAGTGACTTTTTTATTACTGTTATAATTATAGTTAACTATCATTGATTTAAGTCTCATACCGTCTGAGAAGTGACTTTTTTATTACTGTTATAATTATAGTTAACTAGCATTGATTTAAGTCTCATGCCATCTGAGAAGTGACTTTTTATTACTGTTATATTTACAGTTAACTAGCATTGATTTAAGTCTCATACCGTCTGAGAAGTGACTTTTTGCTCGTTTTAGTGCCTGTTTACGTTGTACAGATGTGACACAATAAACTTGCCTTCCTCCTTCTGTCTGCTTTAAGCTCGGTGTGCCACAATCACGTCAGTTCAGAAATTGAATACCACCAGATATTTCTAGCTCAACCACAGGCCCTCAGCCTATCTCTGCCACATCTGTTGCTATCCTTCAATCACAAGGCATCCTGTGGCACTATACAAACTATAACATGCTGACTGACAACCATTTTGTTACTACCAGAAACTGCATCCAGATGTGAGATGTAAAAACACTTATAATGGCAAATGACCCACAAAAAAGTCTTGTCAGTAACCATATTAACACAACTCCCACCCACTGCAGAATAAACACAAAACCATCATATGCTGAAAAAAAATCACTTCCAATACCATGACAACCTCCTAGGTGTGACATTGTAAATGTTTGCACCACAGCCAGACCTGAGCAACCCACAAACAGCCATTCCATAACATATTTATCCTCCCTTCTGACAAGATGTTAAACTGAGGTCCCATCTGCTGAGTTGTATAAATAACAGCTCAGTCTCACCAGAGAAGAGGCCAATAGCCTAGTGGGACCAACCCTCAACAAAGGATAAATAAATACACATTAGTTTGTTCCAGAATTAACATGTGCAAGAGTAAACAGAGCGCTTTGGCCAGGACCTACAGGTTTCAACAGCAGTTCACTTACTATGGTATATTGTACTTATTATAGGTAACACCACAGCACAACACACCAATACTCCACCCACAAGGCTAAACAAAGGCAGGGTAATAGACCTGTCAGCTGCTAGAATTCCCCATATGACTACAGTGCTCAAGCCCCTTTACCCCAAGGGTGTGTAGGCCGTATTCATTTTTCTTGTGTGTTAAATGATTTGTAATGCACTGCCTCAAACTATATGAGGAGAGACACGATGGAACTCCCCGAGTACATATCGTAGGTTAAATGCTAACTAGTCTAAATGTTAACTGTCTAAATGTTAACTAGTCTAAATGTTAACTGTCTAAATGTTAACTAGTCTAAATGTTAACTAGTCTAAATGTTAACTGTCTAAATGTTAACTGTCTAAATGTTAACTAGTCTAAATGTTAACTGTCTAAATGTTAACTGTCTAAATGCTAACTAGTCTAAATGTTAACTGTCTAAATGTTAACTAGTCTTTAACAGTATCTCTGCCCTCATAATGCCTTTTTTAGGAAATGTCAGTCTATTCAGGTTGCCAAATTAGTAAGTTCAAATTTGTATCGAGCAAATATCAGTGTAACACTCCTCAATACTAGCAACGTAAGTAGGAAAATGTCCTACCTCAAGGCCATCCTGACTATAGAAAAGGTGGACATCTGTCTTATCATAGAAAACCTTATTCTAGTGCAGTGACAACACACGCGTTTTAGCACCTTTTACCGCTTACCACTCTCACAAGTGAAAACAGCAGTAATGCTGGTGATTAGATGTATTTTTTATCCAAAAGCCATCAACTCTAGATTAATCAAGTATGGCAACAACCTTGAAACCTTTAGTATCTCACTATCTGTAAACAAGACCTCGCATCCATCCAGGCCAGTTATGGAAATCCATCTCCATGGCACCCACAAATCACAAAACAAACCGTAATAAACTAAATTTCTTCTCTATTGACCCAAATACTATTTTCTAGAAGAATGCAGCCCTTTATTAACTGGCACACCTACACCTCAAGAAAAAATATGCATACTGTTTCCTTGACTTTATCAGTGCAATCTGAAATAGCATGACCCCCCCCCCCCCACACACACACACTAGAGGCACCAACACTTTATTTTATTTCATTTTATTAACCAACAAAGCTCCCATCTACTCTCTCCACTTTGTGAAGTCTTCACTGGCTATCTGAGATCACCCAATATAATATTCACCGTACATTCCCAGTAAACATTACCATCCAACACAAACAAAGACAGAGTAATCTCCAAGTCCAACTTCCTCATGATTGGGGCTAATTTGAAACAGTTCAGCAGTCAACACCCCTTGATGATGCTATAACAAGCACTGCTGCATTTGGCGAAGTTAATGTGCCCATCTCAACTCAAGCATAGAGGCTTCAGTTCTAATACCATAAATCTCATGTCATCTTAGAAACAAACTACTTGGTGGTTCTCAACAATATGAAAAAAAAACATAGCTCTAAAGAAAAAAAATTACATTAGTATGCTAAAATCAACCTCGGTAGGGCTAGTGAAGAAATGGAGAGCAATGGAAAATCCTACAAAGCTAATTACTCAGTACAAGTTGCTGGGTCAATCAGGTGTAATCACAAGGTATTCTTTAATTATAAAAAGAACCTAAGAAGAAATACCCACCGTTGCACCAAGCTTATCTCTAATGACATATCCAATTCAAACTTGAGGATATAGCTAATGCCCTAGCGCTTATCTCTAATGACACATCCAATTCAAACTTGAGGATATAGTTAACGTCCTAGCACTTATCTCTAATGACATATCCCATTCAAACTTGAGCATATAGTTAACGTCCTAGCACTTATCTCTAATGACATATCCCATTCAAACTTGTGGATAAAGCTAACATCCTAGCGCTTATCTCTAATAACATATCCAATTCAAACTTGAGGATATAGTTAACGTCCTAGCACTTATCTCTAATGACATATCCCATTCAAACTTGAGCATATAGTTAACGTCCTAGCACTTATCTCTAATGACATATCCCATTCAAACTTGTGGATAAAGCTAACATCCTAGCGCTTATCTCTAATAACATATCCAATTCAAACTTGAGGATATAGTTAACGTCCTAGCACTTATCTCTAATGACATATCCCATTCAAACTTGAGCATATAGCTAATGCCCTAGCGCTTATCTCTAATGACATATCCCATTCAAATTTGAGGATATAGCTAATGCCCTAGTGCTTATCTGTAATGACATATCCCATTCAAACTTGAGGATATAGCTAACATCCTAATGCTTATCTCTAATCACATATCCCATTCAAACTTGTGGATAAAGCTAACATCATAACGCTTATCTCTAATAACATATCCAATTCAAACTTGAGGATATAGTTAACGTCCTAGCACTTATCTCTAATGACATATCCCATTCAAACTTGAGCATATAGCTAATGCCCTAGCGCTTATCTGTAATGACATATCCCATTCAAATTTGAGGATATAGCTAATGCCCTAGTGCTTATCTGTAATGACATATCCCATTCAAACTTGAGGATATAGCTAACGTCCTAGCACTTATCTCTAATGATATATCCCATTCAAACTTGAGGATATAGCTAACATCCTAATGCTTATCTCTAATCACATATCCCATTCAAACTTGTGGATAAAGCTAACATCATAACGCTTATCTCTAATGACATATCCCATTCAAACTTGAGGATATAGCTAACGTCCTAGCACTTATCTCTAATGACATATCCCATTCAAACTTGTGGATAAAGCTAACATCCTAGCGCTTATCTCTAATGACATATCCAATTAAAACTTGAAGATATAGTTAACGTCCTAGGACTTATCTCTAATGACATATCCCATTCAAACTTGAGGATATAGCTAACATCCTAGCACTTATCTCTAATGACATATCCCATTCAAATTTGAGGATATAGCTAACGCCCTAGCGCTTATCTGTAATGACATATCCCATTCAAACTTGAGGATATAGCTAATGTCCTAGCACTTGTCTCTAATGATATATCCCATTC
>NC_056740.1:458006153-458033653 GCF_019279795.1 Protopterus annectens
AGAACAGTGGTAAATACTAGCACATAACCAGATCACATTTGTGACAGTGATTGGAATAGCGGTACATACTAGCACATAAACAGATCACATTCAGTGACAGTGATTGGAACAGAGGTACTTACTAGCACATAAACAGATCACATTCAGTGACAGTGATTGGAACACTGGTACATACTAGCACATAAACAGATCACATTCAGTGACAGTGATTGGAACAGTGGTGCACACTAGGACATAAACAGATCATATTCAGTGACAGTGATTGGAACAGTGGTACATACTCCAACATATAAACAGATCACATTCAATGACAGTGGTTGGAACAGTGGTACATATCTAACACATAAACAGATCACATTCAGTGACAGTGACTGGAACGGTGGTACATACTAGCACATAAACAGATCAAATTCAGTGACAGTGACTGGAGCAATGGCACACACTAGCACATAAACAGATCACATTCAGTGACAGTGATTGGAACAGTGGTACATACTAGCACATAGAGAGATCACATTCACTGACAGTGATTGGAACAGTGGTACATACTAGCACATAAACAGATCACATTCAGTGACAGTGATTGGAACAGTGGTACATACTAGCACATAAACAGATCACATTCAGTGACAGTGATTGGAACTGTGGTACATACTAGCACATAAACAGATCACATTCAGTGACAGTGATTGGAACAGTGGTACATACTAGCATATAAACATATCACATTCTGTGACAGTGACTGAAACACTGGTACATACTAGCACATAGAGAGATCACATTCAGTGACAGTGATTGGAACAGTGGTACATACTAGCACATAAACAGATCACATTCAGTGACAGTGATTGGAACAGTGGTACATACTAGCACATCACCAGATCATATTTGTGACAGTAATTGGAAAAGTGGCACATACTAGCACATACACAGATCACATTCAGTGACAGTGATTGGAACAGTGGTAAAAACTAGCACAATAACAGATCATATTCAGTGACAGTGGTTGGAACAGTGGTACATACTAGCACATAAACAGATCACATTCAGTGCCAGTGATTGGAACAGTGGCACATACTAGCACATACATAACATTCAGTAACAGTGATTGGAGCAGTGGTACACACTAGCACATAAACAGATCACATTCTTTGACAGTGATTGGCACAGTGGTACATATTAGGACATAAACAGATCACATTCAGTGACAGTGATTGGAACAGTGGTACACACTAGCACATAAACAGATCACATTCAGTGACAGTGATTGGAACAGTGGTACATACTAGCACATAAACAGATCACATTAATCGACAGTGATTGGAACAGTGCTGCACACTAGGACATAAACAGATCATATTCAGTGACAGTGATTGGAACAGTAATACATACTAGCACATAAACATATCACATTCAGTGGCAGTGATTGGAACTGTGGTACATACTAGCACATAAATATATCACATTCAGTGACAGTGACTGGAACAGTGGTACATACTAGCACATAAACAGATCACATTCAATGACAGTGATTGGACCACTGGTACATACTAGCACATAAACAGATCACATTCAGTGACAGTGATTGGAACAATGGTACATACATAGTTTGCATTTTTTATAGATGGTGCTGTTTACTCTGTAAGGAAAGCACAACAGGCACTGGAGAGACAACTGACAAAAATTAAGAGCCTCCAATGGGAGCAAATATACCTTAGCACAAATCTGGAAACTGTACATTGTACACTGCATGTTCACTGATATGCCCAATGAGTATCCTGCTGTTGATGTTGGGTCTGTATTAGTTCATTGAAGGTTCAGTTCAGCGAACTTCCATTCAGTTAACAAAAACCATTGAATGTTTACATCATTGAATGTGTTACACGGATAAAGTAAATACTTGTCCAACTTTTCCCTGTAACACACACCACAGTATTTTAAACTGACCCAGGTGAGGGGCTGCACCCCACACCCCCCCTAACTATTTATACCAACTCTGAGATCGGACTATAGTGGAGAAAAAGACAAATTTCCATATGCCGGCCAATTAGTTTCTTTCCCCTCTGTAAATCCCTCAATGATGTGAATGTTCACTGAAGTGAATGTTCAGTGTTTTTTGTTTGATGAATGAAGGTTCATTGAAGTCAACCTTTGATGAACTAATATAGACCCGATGAAGCCTGCCATGCTGTCTGCTGTCTCTAGGTGCCCTGGGGACTCTAGACTTATTTCCCCCCTTTGCACTTGGTTATTTAAGCTGTGGGCATGCTGGTGGTTCCTGTTTTTCTGGACCTGCTGTGAATTTGTAACTGCCATATGTGTCTGTAGCCAAATTTAATTTCAGTCGTGTTTCCATACTAATGTATCACATTGAAATATCTCAGTGCCTAGCAGCCTGAATCCATCTTGACGCTATCTTAGGAACTACACCTTTCAAATCATATCAGGTCGACATGTCACAGACACTTTTTTTTTTTTGCTACAGGTGTTCCACTAGGCTTTGTTTTAGGACCAGCCATTTCCTTCATGTTGATGGGGATGATACTGGTCCGTACAGAACAGAGTGCATCTCTACTTCAGTCCAAAGAGACTGTCACAAAGGTGTTCTACCTTATGTGAATGGATGGAAATTCAGTGACCTTCCAGCAAATGTCTCCAACACCACTTCTCTGTTACTAGACATCCAAAAGACTTTCCATGAAAAAACAAACCTCTTTCAAGTCCAGACACACCTTCAAACAAACAGTTCAACAATACAGTCTCTATCTCTAAACCTTGATCCCATATTCACTTTCAAAATATATACTGACCTAACTACTACAGAAGCAAATAATCAAGTTAGAACCACATTCTCCATATCGAATCATCACACCCCACACTCCAGGCAAGCCCTGGCTATTATGGTCCTTATGCCGAGACATAGATATCACTGCATTATATTCAGGTTAAAATTAGAAGGGCAGTTCACTCAATAGTAAATAACACTGAAGTAGTTATACACTTAGGTCCTGGTAATCAACGCCATTGTTCCTCCAACAGAAACTAAATGGCTCTCTGTGACTGCCTGGGCCACACTCTTTCTGTGTACCCTCACATATAACTATTATATAATAGATATTGTACAACCGTCTCCAACAAATTAAATATTGCATCTCCTTGTTACAACCTCCAGGACCAGGCTTTCATTCCTGGGAACACCTTTTGAAATGGACACAGGAGAAAGGTCCTTCAGTAAAATTGTACTTGCAACTAGAACCATCTTCCAGCCAAAAACAATTGACTAGAAGGAATTCAGACAGCAACTGAAAACTCAGCTGAATAAGTCCTATACATGGAATTGCTTCAGAAACACTGACTAGTGAATCTCTGAGCAAATTTCTATTCTTTAATCTTATCTCCATAGAACACCACTAAAACTTAAGACCTTACAGCCACCAAATTTCAGTCCCTTAACATTTTTTCTGTAAGTGTTTCTATGCTTCTTACTTCAGTCCTTGAACTCTTGAAACCAGCACCACTCTGGTTTTCTTCCTTTGCCATTAACAGAATTCGCTGTAGGTTATCCAACAGTGATTGTTCAGTTAAGATTTGTTTAAAATGACTTCACCATTGTATAATGTTTGCTGTTGCCAGTTAATGTTATGCAATAGCTGGAATGTTATTTTCTGTACAGATGTTTCCTTTCTGTGGAATCTTTTTTTTTCTTTTTATCTACTTGCTGTTAGATTCGTAGGTCCACAGGTACCTTCCACACTATCAATCTGTGAAGATATTAAGAATCCAAAATCTAATAAATGATGGCCAAATAGTCTCATCCATTTTCCTTGATATGTCAAAAGTCTTTGACACCGTTTCCCACCAAATCCTACTTAACAAACTGTCTTCCTATGGCCTTTGCTCACCTATCCTGTCCTGGTTCACCCACTACCTCTTCCCTTCTCCCCTTCTCCCCATCTCTATTGGAGTATCCCAAGGTTCCATTCTTGGCCCCCTTCTCTTTACAGTTTTTACAAATAACCTCAGTTCTGCAACACAACTAGCTTCCATACTCCAGTACACAGATGATTCCACACTTATTTGCTCAGTCCCCATTCCCCAGGAACTACAAACAAAAATGCAGACTTCTTTCCAAGATATAGAAAAATACCTCACTGATCACAACTCATACTGAACCCTAACAAAACTCCTCAAATGGCACCAATACAGAACTCACAAGCCAAGCCAACATTCTGGGTGTCACAATAGATGATAACCTAAGATTCGATAAGTACTTCACCCTCACTATCAATAAAGTCCACATCAAACTAGGTACAATATATAGAGTTAAATCTTACATCACTGAAAGTGCCCAACTAGCCACAACTCACTCACAACTACTTTCCACCCTCCTCTACGGACCCCAAATATTTATCAACCTACATAAATCAAACCTGAAAAATCTAGAATCCTGCTACAACAAATCTGCCAAGTTCACCACAGGCCACCTATATAAAACCCACCACTGCTCAGTTCTCTCCCAACTCAACTGGCTGGAACTCCCTAACCTGTTAACTCTAAATCAACTGTCCATATCCCCCAAAATAGTTCATCAACCCAATGAATGTCTCGCACTAACTAACCTAATCCAACCTAACATAAATCAAAGATTACTCACGTCATCAAACCAACTTCTGTTAAAGGTTACCCAACCCCACAACTCACTAGGCACCTCCCTCTACTCTTACAAAATAGTCAAGCTCTGGAACAATCTTCCCCAGCCCATAACAATAACCCCTAACTACCATGAGTTCAAACATCTAGCAAATCACTGGATCTGCTCCAGACATACTCTTGGAGAGCTTACCCACCCCCTAGCTATTTCTCCCATCACAACTACACCCTATCCATATCTTACAACCTCTTAACTAGTACTCATGTTCTCATAACTGTCACCTACCCACATCTCTACTGTTACTAGCTAGACTGATCTTAAATCCTAGGCAAGCTTACCTAGCTAAGTTTGGTACCTTTCCTGCCACTGTTAAAATATGTCCCCTATTTCCCTAATGCATGGTCAAGCACATTGTTTTGAAACTGTACCTCATGTCTGTACCATAAATAATTGTTTGCCTGTAAAGTATACACTGTTGTTATCAAACAATATTAATATAGCTATTTTTGTTTATGTATTGTTAGAATTTATTCTGTATGTTAGGAGCTTTTCTCCCCTGGTCTCTGCTGAAAATGGGCTTCTGGCCCAGTCGGACATTACCCAGTAAACAAATGTAATAAATAAATAAATAAGATAAAAATAAGCCTGGCCATGGTAGTTTCTAGCCCTGATATTTTGCATATGAATAAATCAGAGAAAGGCCGAAACACAGGCTATGCTGAGGCATTTATGTTTCCCCTGTCTGTAATGGACAGGGATGCTAAACCATAGTGAATTTGAGATTATCCATCCATTCATCCAAATTGCATTTGATTATAGTAAGAGAAGTACTTTGCTTTATGTGGAGTGGAAGACAGTTCCATAGTAGAGTGGTATTCTCAGTGATGCATACCCGTTCCTTCATCATGTTCTATTTATTTTTACAAAAGAGACTGCCATCACTTGGATAGATGTTTAGGATACCATTGGACACATGGATATTTAATAGGTCTGCTAGAACAGGAACTGCTGAAGCTTTATACATGAGGCATAGGTTCATAGGTTCATACTAGGCTATCTGCCCTAGGGCATTTATAAGCCTAGCCAGAATGTGTTTGGCTTTCGCCACCCATTTTAAATTAATTTTGCTATGCCCTTTTTTGAGGTTAGTATACTGTACCTCTGTCTAACAGTGACACATAAGTGATACCCGGGGTAAAACTACGATCTCCCATCCACTCATCAAGATTCCTCTTGGAGAGAGTCAATGAGGGACTCTGCCTAACCTGGACTGGGATTTTATTCCAGAGTGAAGGGAGCCTCTGGGTTATCTGTCCCTCCAGCATGTCCTATTTATTTCAGTGCTGAGGTTCAAGTCACTCGAGCGTGTAGCTCGATGGGATTTGGATTTTCTGAGGTGCAGCATGTCCATTAATTCTGGGTTGGACATGGCTTTATACATCAGGCACAGATCGCCTCTGAACAGGCGGTATGCCACTGAGTAGAGCTGGAGTTTCTTTAACCGGGCAGCATATGGCATCTGTTTGAACCCTTTGATCCTCTTGGTGAGGTACTTTTGGGGTCTTTCCAGTTGCTGCAGGTGTCTGGTAAGGTACATCCCAAAAGGGGCATTGTACTCAATTATGGGCCTGATGAGGGATGAGTAAAGAGGCACGATGACCTCCCCTGATCTAGATGTGAATCCCTTCATGATTAGGTGGGCTATAGAAAATGTTTTTCTAACCACTTTGGCCACGTGGTTGTCAAATGAGAGATTGCTATCAACTTGGGTCCCCAGGTCCCTAATTACTTCTTCTGTACTTAATGGATTACCATCTATGTGGTAATTTGTGGGCACTTTGTTTTTGCCAAAGGGGATGACTATACACTTTTTGGCATTTAGCTTGAGGCCATGGCTCTGGCACCAGTTGTCTATTTCTATGAGGCCCTTTTGGAGGATGCTTGTGTCGGTTGGAGAGTCAATTATGGCACCCAGTTTGCAGTCATCTGTGAACTTGGTCAGCCACAGTCCTTCCGTGTTGGCCTGTACCTCCGAGAAATATATACCGAACAAGAGAGGTCCCAGGACTGAGCCTTGTGGGACACCACTTGTAACTGGTTTGGAGTCTGACATGGCTCCAGCAATTCTAACCATGTGGGTTCTGTCCTTGAGCCAGTTTGCAACCCATCTAGTGACATAGGGGTTTATATTTAAGCTAGTGAGCTTATCTATAATGCCTGAGTGGGGTATTGTATCGAAGGCTTTTGCGAGGTCCAGGTAGGCTGTGTGGACCACCTTCCCCTCGTCAATGGCCTTGGTGACTGTTTCAAAGAAATCAACCAGGTTTAAGAGGCAGGATCTGCCCTTAACAAAGCCGAACTGGGTAGGATCCAGTGTCTGTAGGTCCCCAATATCTTTATTTATGAGGTCCATGATGATCCTTTCCATAGCTTTGCAGACCAAGCTAGTCAGGCTTATGGGGCGATAGTTTCCTGGGTCCGCAGAGGCGCCACCTTTGTGGAGTGGGACCACTGTTGCTGTATCCCATTTGTTGGGCACATATCCTGTAGTGAGGCTGAGATTGTACAGCAGTTTTACTTGAGGGATTAGTTCTTCTTGGAGTTCATGTAGGACGCCACCCGGGACACCATCTGGTCCCATGGAAACAGTGTTTTTTGCTTTGGAGAGGGCGGCCTTCATCTGAGCATCAGAGATGTTTGGGAGGCTGCACTCTGCTGGGATAGATACTTGCTCTTTTGGGGGGGAGGGGTGGAGAAGTTTGTACTGAACCTGTCTGCCAGGATATTGGCGATGTCTGTGGGTCCAGTGTATTTTTTGTCGTTTAGAATCAACTCAGAACAAGTCTGGGAGTTGCATTCTAGGTTCCTAACATAACTGAAAAAAGCCTTATGATTGTCTTTAGTGTCCTGTGTAATTTTTCTCTCGAAGCTGGCCTTGGAGGATTTTATGAGGGATTGTAATTCTTTGCTAGTACTGATCAGAGATGCCTTCCCTTTTAGGGATTTTGCTCTATCATGTAGTAGCTTCCTCCTTCTGTTGTACAGTTTATTTATGGCTGGGGTCCACCAGACTGGATGCCTGCCTTTGGATGATTGGGTCTTGATTTTGTTTGGGATAGCATGATCCATGCATTCCTGGAGATGTCCGTAGAATGCGTTTATATAGGATTCTGCAGTTTGGGCTGTAGTTTCCACTGGCCCTGGGGCCTTGAAGGATTCCACTTCAATTTTGAGAAGTGTGAAGTTCGCTTTTGAGAAGTTTTTCACTGTGGTTTTCTGGGCTGGTGGTGGGGTCGGGATGTGGATATCCAGTGAAATTAATTTTTGGTCTGATCTTACCAATGAGGGATATACTTCTGGTATGGAGCATAGAGTCCCCATGTTGGTAATAATCAGGTCTAGTATGTTTTCCCCTCTTGTGGGAGTGGTGACTAGTTGTTCCATAGCATTTGAGTTTATAAATTCCAGGAACCTTTGGGCTAAGGTGCTGGGGCTTGAATAATGCTCCCAGTCTATGTTTGGGTAGTTGAAGTCGCCCAATATAATGGTGTTCGGAGAGATCTTAGTGTTCTCCAATGTTTTCAGGAAAGCTGAGTGGGATTCCTGACTTTGAGAGGGTGGTCTGTAGGATGCTATAAACTGAAAAGCAGTCTTGCCCACTGTCAGTTGCACATGGATGGTGTCCGATACTTCGTGCACTGCCACTAACCTGGAGGTGTGGATATCCTTGATAAATATGGAAACTCCCCCTCCTTTTGTGGTTCGGTCTGGGTTTTGGGGTCGAAAAGCATGATATGAGGTATAACCTGGTAGTGCTGGGGTGCTCTCTGGAGCCTTGAACCAGGTTTCTGTCACTGCACAGATATCGATGTTCTCCATACTGAGGAGAGCTTCGAGTGCGTGCATCTTGAGGTTAAGACTTCTGGCGTTTAGCAGCATTACCCTTAGTTTCTTGTTCCTTGTGCTGTCTATGGAGGTGGGTTTGACTTTTGAGCCTTGCCTAAAAAAGGCACTATGGCGGTGGAAAGAGCCTTTGGCAATATCCGAAAGCCCAGGGGTGACAGGTGCAAGCCTTCCCTAGCGAAGCAACGTGTCTTGTCGAGCATGTCATCCCAGGCTGACAGACACTGGATCCCCTTTGAATGACACCAAAATTTTAGCCAATTGTTAAAATCGATCATTTTGTCTTTATACTGTGGCATCATTCTAGGTGAGGGTAAGATGCTGCTCAAGGTCAGGGTCATACCGGCCTGGGCTACATGATCAGAGAGCTCCTCTATGTCTCTTTTCATGTAGTCTAGGGAGGTACGTCTCAGGTCATTCACGCCAGCATGTACAATGACTGAGTCATATTTGTATTTGCTTTGGAGTGACCTGAGTGCTTGCGTTATGTGGCGGATCCTAGCACCCGACAGGCAGCTCACTGTGACCTTCTCTTTATTCAGCCTGGTGAGCGGGACGTCAGTGTGTCTGACAATAGAGTCACCTATTACAAGGGTATCAGGTGTGTTATTCAGCCTTAAGGGCTGTGACTGCTTGGCACACTGACTTTGTGTGCTATGTGTTGTATGTGTTTTGTTTTGGAGTAGTGTTTGCTTGGATGTCTGCTTTGGAGGTCTCTGTTGCTTAGGTAGATTTTTATTTAGGGCCTCCAAGTATGTTTTTATGTGTTTGGTTCGCTGTTGTGGTGGGACTATGTGATACTGAAATTGTGTTGTGTGAGGTTACCTTCTCCTCCTGACTGGTTACACCAGTTTTGAGATGAGAGAGCTCAGCCTCCAGTTTGGCTATATGGTTGCATCTCTCACATATATTTGAACCTGTTTGGAGGAGGAGAGGGTTGTCCGTGTACATGAGACAGTTGTAACATTGCCTCAAAATTCCCAGATTCACCAGCTGGACTGGAGAGGAAACCATTCACTGACCTTTGGACATGCTAGAGTAATATAGGGAACTGAATTAAAATGGACCAGTAGGGGACAAGGTAATCGTAGACAGTATAAGAGTAAGTAGTGCTTATGGTTTATTAGTGCTAACTTGTAAGATTACTTATTTGAACCAGTGAAGGGCCTTAGAATGAGAATATGGTGTCTAATTTGAGAGATAGAGCAGTTCTAAGGGAAAAAGTGAAGAGCAGACTTTGTGGAGTCAGGAATAGTTTAAACCCAAAAAACGCGCAAAAGACGGTTTTAAGAGAGGGACATCAAGGAGTTTGGAATTGACCCAAAATGGCCAATAAAACTACAATTTCAAGGCAGTAACCACTCCCACAGGGGCAGGCAGGCTGCTCAATGTTTATCACTGCCACTGATGAACACAGAGACTTCCCTTTAGCCCAAGCAAACAATGGCCTCCAAGAAACTTACAAACAGTTCAGAACAGCAAATCTGTAATTGAACTTTTTTAAATCTCAGAAAAGTGGGAAAAAAGCAAGATTTTTTTGTTTTTTTTTAAGGAAAGCAGAGGTTCACAAGTATCAACAAGTTAGAACAGTGCAGTAAATGACCCCACACTTGAGTGCTAGGCCAGAGACAGATAAAATGCAAGTTTTAAGAAAAAAAACGATTTTAAAAATAAGTGCAGGCAGGAAATTCAGTAATCAGCTCTAGGTTCTGTTCTAAATACAGTTACCAACACAGAATTCAAGTTTAACAAGCCAGAAAATGCTCAATAGTAGGCGGCAATGCAGAAAAACTTAACAAATAATCTGAAGCAAAATACTTAAAATCTCAAAAGTGGCTCCTTTAGACCCTAATAGTTTCCAGGCTGCTTAGGAATGTGGAGTGAGAGTCTTGGGACATGGTGGCAGACCTATAGCAGGCTACAACGTGAATTGCTGTCTTACCCAATGTTAGTTTTACCTGAAGTATCTCAGGTGCGTTATGCTGGGCTACTAGTCAGGAGGTGTGCATATCCTTTATGAATATGGAGACACCACCACCTTTGGAGCTTTGGTCCATGTTCTGGGTCCGAAAGTTTGCAGAACTTAAACATGTTCACACCTGATGTTCTGAAAATGGGCTAAAACTTAATACTAGAAAATGAAATATTTTTGCATTGTGTAAACAAAAACTTCTATCCAGCATATAATATATAAAACACCCCACACCAAAATAAATATGTAATAGACCTTACAACATGGGTAGATAAATTTCTCTATTTTGTTAATTATACTGCAACAGCAGTTAGGAAATTCTTCCATCTGAAACTGCTGACCAAAAGGGGTATTTCCTTTAAATCCCAACAAGTCTTTACCCCTCTGTATTCTGCACTTATCAGGCCTATCGCTGAATACAATTCCTTCTTTGAGGTGTATCTTACAAAATATATCAAGTAGTTGTTGTCTATATCACATTATCGGATGATGACAAGAGCGAATGCTCTTTCATCAAACTGATAATGTCGAAACCACAAAAACGTGACCACACGGAACAGTAGCTGCTCCGTATTAAAAAAAAAAAAAAAAAAAAGTTTAAACACAAAATTATGTGAGCGGCTTTGCCCCCCACACCCCCCCTCCACTAAAATATACTAATTCCGAGATTGCACCATAGTGGAGGAAATGGCAAAGTCCCAAAGATGGGCCACTGATTTTTCTTCACTGGGAAAAAAATCGGTGGTCCGTGACTTCGCTATTTTCTCCTTTCGACATTATCGGATTGATGAAAGAGCTTTTGCTCTTTTTATCATCCAATAAGACAATATAGACCCAGCAGGTGAAGAGATCCAAAAGGTTTATGACAAAAAAGATCATGGTCCAAGATGACCTGACCCCTGACCTACCAAGAGAAGTACGAGGCCTTATCTCTGTATTATGTGCCTTATAGACTTCTTAGGGACAATCTGTACCCTGCCTTCTGTGCCATTAAGGATGTAGAATCCAAAAACCTCTTATTTCTCCACAAATCATACAATCCAGCAAATACTAGAACCAGAGATCTGAGCCTTCTTTAGCAAATAAACAAATCATGGCGGAGAGACAGATTCATCATGCAATGACTACCCCTTCTCTGGAATGAATGTCCTCTTGAGATAAAAAAAAAATGTGACTAAATGTCTTCCTTTAAGAAGGAGTTAGAAATTGGATGTGTATTCATAAATTCACCCATGGTATGACTGCCCTATCCCTCCTTGAAAAGAAAAGAAAAGAGGTTAAGTCTAAGTGTGAGTTGTGGGAAGGTATAAATGACCACATGGCCCAATGACCCTGTACATTCTATGACTGTATGAGTTTGCAATAACAAGTCAAAGCCATGGAATGCACCTTATCTAATGACATCAAAAATATTACCGTCTAGACTGTCAACATTTTGGGTTTGTTAAGGGTAAGTCAAGTTGAATGACTTTGATAAACTTCATCAAAAATGTCAATGAAGGGATCTACTTCACTTTACCTAAAACTCATTTGACTGACACCCCTTTAACCCACACCCAATTGACCTAAATTTAATTTTCATCTGACAACTCATTTTACTGACTCCCATTTCACAGACAGCTTACAATGCTGAATTTTAACATATTAAATCTTAAACCATAGACAAGCACACTTAGAACACCACTAACTACCCCTTTCCAGAACTTAAAAGCTACTTACTTACCCTCTAAAAAGAAATGGGACAATGTACAACCAAACTAGGTGAGGGCTACACCCCCACACCACCCAATGTGGGAGGCTGTGCCCCCTAATTATATATACTAACTCCAAGATTGCACTACAGTGGGGAAAAGGGCACACACTTTTAACTTTGTCTTACAGTACTCTACACGCTGCCACTACTGCTGGGAATGCACAAAACATTCGCCAAATTACTTTAGATACTTCCCATAAAAATTTAATGAGACAAACCCACATTTAGAAACACTACAGCACTACTTTCTACATGATTATCACAATTATAATGGTCAACACTGTAAGTTACATTAATTCTTTTTATTGCAAGCAAGTCACAGGTGAAGGAAAACCCACAACAAGTCTATGTCTTAAATGTTGGTGAAATGGGAGTCAGTCAAATGAGTTGTTAGTCAAATGAAATTTAGGTAAATTGGGTGTCGGTCAAATGGGTGTCAGTCAAATGAGTTTTAGGTCAAGTGAAGTAGACCTCACTAAAGACATGAATAGTGGTCACTCATTTCATGCAGAGTACCTGGTTCTGAGGAAGGGTTTCAACACTATCCCCATGCAGATATTGTAAGTAAGCTAAAAAATCTAAACATAAACCTTTATGCTGTAAGGTGGATAACAAATTGGCTAAAGGTTAGAACACTTAGTTAAAGGCTTACTACAGGGTTCTTCACAGGCACATCTTGTATTTGGCATCCACCTCTGTGGCTCCTAAGCTACAAACTTTGAACTCTGGCTAACCAAATTTGCCGATGAGCTTTGCTTGGTATTGTCATTCATTCACTCTCTGAGCAGAATCACTGCAGTCACAACTGCACTTTATTAAATCAATGGTGTTATGAAAAAAGCTAAAGTTAAATGAAAAATGTGCAGTATTATCAGATTTGGTTAAAATATCTAGTCAATAAACTGCATTATTGCTAACAGCTTGTTCCATACTGATGCAGTTATCAGAGATCTAGGTATCTTCACTGACAGCTCCTTCACTTTTGACCACCATGTTGCAGTGGTAGATGGAGAATCCTTTTATCTACCCCAACTCATATCTAAAGGTATCTTATCTGTTGCAGGTTAAAATAAGTTAGTATCCCCCTTTGCTCAATTTTCTTCAGGTCAATTATATATTACATTGCCTCCTTTGGCATGTATCTTGAAACATCTCACACAGTTAGAAAAAACATGGGTTCTCAGTGGGGAAAAAAATACTGTTTTAAAAACCCTTAAACAGAAGACTAGGCTTGAAAGCCTATTCCTGTACTCTAATTATCATTTTCATGGTGATTTATGTGTTGCATTTTCACCCATTACGTAGCTACCCCTCCTCAGTCTCGTACAGCTAAATAAAACAAATTTCCCCCAACTCTTAAATCGTGGATTTATATCTTCATCAAAAAATGAACAGGGCTGGCTGGAAGGATCAAGTTATCACTTAGTGTTGACACCAGCTCATGAATAAACTAAATTTCGTGTAATGTAGAGTGACACCCTTGTGACCTTCTAGAAGACCCTTGATGATTGGATGAGCATTAACAAATTCACCCCTGGGTTGACTTGCTTTGCCCTTTTAGAGGAGGGAGGTGCCCTCTGTTGGTAGATATTGGCAAGATGGAAAGGATCCCTATACTGATTATTTCCTTAAAATTCCTGATCCTATAATTTGACATTGTATATGAAGACCATTTTATCAGTTACTAAGCTGGAAGTTATTGGGGAACAGTATAATTATTACATGCTATATTCCCTAAATGATTTTCTCTGTTATTCACAGCAACATTTGATATGAAGTGTATAGTAAGAGAATGTAAGTTATATTAAATTGTTTAGTAAGATATGCTGGTTGCAGTGCGAAAGCTGAATTAGTTACCTGAAAGACTTCCTAAAAGTTAAATAGATTATAAAAAAGTAACAGATGAGAAACTTGTGTACACAGCATTAGAGCCAGTCAAATTAAGGCACAACTGGGATTTACATTAACAAGATGAAGTTTAAGGGTCTTTTAAAGAATGACAAATTATTATTTATAGGTTGGTAGTGAATGTACCTGAGTGTTTGATGTTAGTCATGAGGTCTAAACTAATGAGATTCAGTAAGATGTTTTGATAATCTAAACATGGAAGCTTGGCAGACATACAGTGGAAGGTAAATTATACCGAACAGTGCCTGTCCCAAATCGTCTTCACCAGATTGCCTTCTGCTTTTCTGCACATCTGCTCATGCCACCGTAATCCATTCTCATTGACCTTTTCTGCAGTTGGAGTTACTTTGACTTCTGCTCTGATGTTCTCATTTCTTCATCTGTCCCACAGTGTGCATCCCACCACCCATCTCAGGAGACTTACCTCCATCACCTTTACTTCCTCAACTGCTCTGCCTTCACTGCCCAGATCTCTATACTGGTCACACCACTATTTTGTACACCTTACTTTTCAGCTTCTTTGGCATTTTTCAGTCATATACTACACCTGACACTCTGTGCCTGTTGGCTGCAGCCCCTTTGATCCTAGCTTTGACCTATTCAGTCAGACTTCCATTCTTCTCAACCACCCCTCCCAGATAGCTGGAGCTGTTAACTTATTCCACTTTTTTCCCTTTTATCTCAGATCTCAGCTTCTACTAATTTCCCCCATTTGCTGTCATTACAACTGTCTTAGCTGTACTCTGTTTCATCCTATGTGCCTTCAGTTTTGCATTCCATTCCCCCATCCTTTGCAGAAGTTCTTGTTCAGAGGCTACCTGTAATGCCACATCATCTGCATACAGCAGCTTTGCTGATCTGTCCCCTCTGACTTGTTTGTTAATGTAGTCCATCACCAGTATGAACATCAGTGGGCTCAGAGATGAACCCTGATACACATGCACTCCCACTAGGAACCGTCTGTGAGACAAACAGTTTGTACTTGAGTCATTTGGTTGCTGTACATAGCCTGCACTAATTCTACTAACGTTTCTGGAATTTCAAACCACTGCAGGACTGCCCAGTGTCTTTCTCTCCACACTATTAAGAGTACCCTCAGGAGCCATTTCTCCCCTGTCTCATCCAACATCTGCATTGTATCTGATGTGACGTTATCTGAGCCTGCTGCTTTCCCTGACTTCATTTTCATTTTTTGTAGTGTTGACCTTACTTCTTCTGTGGTGGACCCCTCCTCCTCCTCTCCTTTCATAGGCTGTGTCTGGGACAGTACAGCTTCTCTGAGGTTTTATTCATTCAGAAGCTGCTAGAAGTTCTCCTTCCATCCGGTTTGATTACTGTGGACTATGTGAGTAGGTTGTTGCTGGCATTTCTTAAGGGTGTCTGACTTTCTTCATAGGTTTATAGGTGTGTACTAGGCTAATGACTCTGGAGCCTTTACAAGCTTAGCCCATGGAAGTGCCCTGGCTTCTTCTTTATTTTTCTGTCTTTGCCAAGCAGTCTGACATTGTTTCTTTGTGATATCTAAGGAGTCACTTTCCAAAAGCTGGAAGAGTGACTCTGATGTCATGCTTTTTGCTATTGCAACACCTTGCTTATCATCTTTGTTAGCCAACAAATATTCCTTCCCAGCCTGGTCCATCTTTTCTATCTCTCACTTTTTCCTTCACTCCTTTTTTTTTCTTTTGATAACTTCCTAAACATCTGCATTTTAACACCATCTTTCTGAACATCTGCATTCCTCCACCAGCTTCCTGAACATCTGCATTCTACCACTAGCTTCCTGAATGTCTGCATTCCACCACCAGCTTCCTGAACATCTGCATTCTACCACTAGCTTCCTGAACGTCTGCATTCCACCACCAGCTTCCTGAACATCTGCATTCTACCACCATCTTTCCTTGCACACCTTATTTCCATACCTGGCTCGGCCACATATTAGTTCTGTAGTCCTAACACATGCTGTTTTTAGGTGCTGCCATCCTTCTTCAACTCCATCTATTTCCTCATCTACCTGAGGTGCTACAGCCCTGAGTAATTCCTTGAACTGTCATACTTTCTCTCCAGTCCACTTCCAGGTCTTCAGTCTGGTATCTGTTGACCTTAGAGCTTTCTCTGACCATTGCTTGCAGCTGATTGTGGCAATCAGTGGTTTATGCTGTGAGTCAACTGTTTCACAGGGGATGACTTTGCAAATCACTGATTCTACGACAGTGCCCTTTCCTTACAAGGAGGAAGTCTATCTGAGTTGCATCTTAGCCACTCTTGTAAGTGATCTTGTAACTTTCTGTCTTTCTGAACCATGTTTTGGTCATCATCAAGCCATTTGCCAGAAGTCTAGAATGGCCTGTCCTTCTTTATTCTTGTTGCCTATCCCATGCGGACCCAGCCAGTCCTCATATCCTGTTCTTCCCATCCTGACATGTGCATTTAGGTCACCCATTATCAACATTATGGTCAACAATAATTATCAACACAAATTCATGTTGTCTTGCTTTATGTAGCAGGTCCTGCAACTGCTGCATGAAATCCCTCTTTTCTTCACTATCACAACCTTGCTGTGGGACACAGGCTGAAATTATGAATACTGCCCTATCATAGGCTGAGATTATGAATACTACCCTATCATAGGCTGAGATTATGAATACTACCCTATTATAGGCTGAGATTATGAATACTGCCCTATCATAAACTGAGATTATGAATACTGCTCTATCACAGGCTGAGATTATGAATACTGCCCTATCATTGCAATGGAGTTTGATTGCTATGAGTCTGTCACTAATTCTGATGATATCTCTCACTACGTTCTGAATCCTCTCCCTCACCACAATTCCCACACCATTTCTAGCCTGTCCTCCTTATGACTAGTAGATTCAGGATCCC
The DNA here is from genome assembly GCF_019279795.1 of Protopterus annectens. NCBI lineage: Eukaryota > Metazoa > Chordata > Ceratodontiformes > Protopteridae > Protopterus > Protopterus annectens. The sequence goes on from NC_056740.1 coordinate 458,023,224, forward strand.
AAGCCAAGTGGCTTGCTGCAATGCCCTTCCATCTTCTCTCTTGGATACATAGGGTGTCCAGCCTCCTCCGTACCATCATGGCATCCACTTCCAAGCTGTGCCCTGCTAGCAAACCTACATAGTTGATGTTTGGCAGGTTGATTGGTTTTACTCAACAGAGTTATCCCAGATAATGGGCAACTGGACACCATCTGCCCAGTAGCTTATTGACACTGGCCATTAAGAGTTCATATTCCCCTCCCACTATTAGAATGTAGGTTAGGTGTTCAACCCACTTATCTCTGGGAATGACCATTTAGCGACAATGTAGGTTAGGAGTTCAACCCTCTTATCTCTGGGAATGACCATTTAGTGACAATGTAGGTTAGGTGTTCAACCCACTTATCTCTGGGAATGATCATTTAGTGACAATGTAGGTTAGGTGTTCAACCCAGTTGTCTCTAGGAATGACCATTTAGCGACAATGTAGGTTAGGTGTTCAACCCACTTATCTCTGGGAATGACCATTTAGCGACAATGTAGGTTAGGTGTTCAACCCACTTATCTCTGGGAATGACCATTTAGCGACAATGTAGATTAGGTGTTTAACCCACTTATCTCTGGGAATGACCATTTAGTGAAAATGTAGGTTAGGTGTTCAACCCACTTATCTCTGGGAATGACCATTTAGTGACGTTAGTTAACATGATCAAATCACCTGGAGATATATTTTACACCGAGTGGCTGGAAATGATCATTTGATGACATTAGTTAACACAATCGAATCACCTGGAGACATATTTTACACCAAACAACTGGAAATGATCATTTGATGACATTAGTTAACATGATCGAATCATCTGGAGACATATTTTACACTGTTGAGTGGCTAGCGCTGCCATAGTGCACAGTTTATTATCCATGTTCTCCTATTGTGAGGCACCACAGTATATGCCCAAAGTGGTTGGTGTATATAACTCTTTCCCCTGTAGGTCACCACGCAAAGTCTGTCCTGCTGCCCACAGCTCCTTTCTTGGGTGTGTTTGAGATGAAAACACTCAACATGTTTTTTGATGGTGGGATGAACCCCCCAGAAACAACATGCAAACTCCAAACACGCATTACCCATAGGTCAAGATCGAAACTTGTTCCTTGTGCATGGAAGACAAAGACCTTAATAAAAATAATAACATTTCATTTATTAATTTTTTTTATTTATTAAATATTTGTTGACCGGGAAGGTCCGACTAGGACAGAACCTATTTTTAGCAGAGGCCCAGGGAGAAATGATCCAGACACATGTCTTTGGAATGTGGGAGAAAACTGGAGTATCCAGAGGAAACCCACATGAATGCAGGGAGGACATGCAGACTCCGCACAGAAGGCATTAACAAACTTCAAATATGAGCCAATAGTTTTACAGACATGCAGTAGGATGCTTTAATTATCAGACCATCTAACCTTTGAAGAAAATAATGCTGCAGAGTCAGACAGATCTGTAAAATGTATTTATTTATTGACATTTGTTACATTTGTTAAAATATTACTTGCTCCAGATTTACATGAGTTACTTGACTTACTGGGATATTGGTGCATATAACATTGTAGCCTTTCAGCTGTCTAATGCCCAAAGAAGAGCCTTCAACACAAATACCTACTACTTTGTTGGTATAATATTTTTATGAACAGTTCTTGAGCTTGACTTTATTCCTGCTATAATCTCTAACTTTATTCCTGGTATAGTCTCTGACTTTATTCCTGCTATAGTCTCTGACTTTATTCCTGGTATAGTTCCTGATTTTATACCTGCTACAGTTTCTGACTTTATTCCTGATGTAGTCTCTGACTTTATACCTTCTATAGCTCCTGACTTTATTTCTGACTTTATACCTGTTACATTTCCTGACTTTATTCCTGCTATACATTATGGCTCAATTTTTAGCTGTCAAGCTGCATATATTTATTTGGAATACACTACAAATTACCATGTAGCGCAACATGGGACATTTAATTCTGCTGGTAAATCTATCAGTCAAATCCGCACAACATGTGAATTGTAAAAACTGTTCTCTGTCTCCTGCATGCAGAATCATTTGACACACATGAATAGAGTACGCAAGCATGAAGAGATGTTACAAATAGCAGATTTCAGCTGTACATGACAGAAGTTTGAACATCAGTTAATCCATAGGTATTTTATAATACTTGTTAGACTACTTGCTACTACACATATGTCTTCCTAGCAGCTAGATGTCTAAAATGAACAATAAACTACATAAAACTTCCATACTGATGGCTAAAAACTCATGAGGAAGAAGAAATTAAAAGATATTCTGGTTGAATTTAATGGCTGGAAAGTATGACCTCAAAACAAGACTGGCTGAAGAATCATGCTAAACAAAGTCATGAACCATCTGAGGGATGAAGTAACTTACATACTTAGACCGTTTCCGAGAAGTATGGCTTCCTGAGGTGGTAGGTGTTTCTAACAAGTTTCCTTGCTATTTCTACCTCATATGCTCACCTGTCATTATAATGTAGGGTCAGAAGTACTAAACATCATTCAAGGATAAAAAGTGGGAGAGGTTGTTCTTTAATCATTGTAGGGAAGACTGTCTACACTTAATATAACATTTTTTTACAAAAATGGTAAACTGCTGCTAGAATGGTGATATAAATCTTGGAATCAAGTAGGAGAAAGTAAATACACTAGACAATGCATGGAAGACGTTAATTGACTAGAATGTGTGAGTATGCACAGTAGGTTTATGACTGCTAAAAATCTCAGTGGAGAATTATCTTCTCTGCTTCAAAGTTATCGCCTTCCATTGTTACAATATTTTTGGCTAAATGATTGAAATATATGATTCTGAGACACCAAAGTAGCCAGATAACTACAAAGCTGTGGTTTAATGTGGAAAATAATTGTATTCTGTGCAAATTAATGTCAAGACTCAGGATCTTATATTTCGTTCGTAATATCCTGTCATCATTCTTCAGTAAATTTAAATACCTGGAAATCACTTTACTTGTTTACATCAGAAAGGTTTTTCAGAATCTATATTTCATACCCTTGAGTTCCTGGAGATCTCATCAGTTGTGATTGTGGCTCTGGGACCATGTTTTATATATCCTATCATGTATAATTTGTGGTGCTGAACAATGAAACAGAGCATCGCTTATCATGTAATACATCTCATTTGGACATTGACCCTGCATTGTATCCCAGTGGGTCTAGAACTATTCACTGAAAGCACATTTCACTGAAAGTTATATATGGCCTTTTCCCCACTGTTGTGCGACCATGGAGTTAGTATATATAGTAGGGTGGTGTGGGGGGCATAGCCCCTCCACCTATTTTAAATATTTTGAACTATATACATGGATACTTGCATTTCCAATAAATTACTCTTTTCTGAACTTAATATATATCCAAAATATGTGGGGGGGCTACACCCCCCCATTACTTATATATATTAACTCCAGGGTCGCACAACATTGGGGAAAAGGCCATATATAACTTTCAGTGAAATGTGTTTCAGTGAATTGAGCTTTCAGTGATTTGTGCACAGTCATTTGACTTTCAGTGAATAGTCCTAGACCCATCCCAATACACCCCTCCCCTCTTATATCAAGATATGTTAAATGAATATATTTATGCTGCATTTTGCAAAATATATACAATATATTACTAATGGAAATCTCCTCCTTCAATTAATCTGAATGATTCATAAAATATAATTAGCACAATGCTGTCAACAGAGTAATACAAAATACATTAATTCTGATTATTGGTTACAAGTAGATGTTTACATCATTTTTCTTCATATAAAATATGCTAACATTCAAGTTTGATTATAAGGAAGACTTGTGTTCATTTTATTATTTTCTGGCTTAAAAAGTAATTTCCCTCCCGCTTATTAAATCAGACATGTAGTCAGGCATTTCTAGGTTCATAGATTTTTGATAGGCAGGTGCCCTGGGCAATCACATAGAGTCTAGCTATGCAACTCAGGACATTCTTGAATGGATTTGTCCTTACCTCTCTCACTTTGTGAAGGTCATACCACCTACCCAAGGAGCAAATTTGTGGACACCCATCAAATCATCAATGCAGAACTTGAAGAAAGTTGATACATTACATTTCATATGGGTGGGAAATTCTTTGGGTGAAGAACTTATGGGCTCAGGAGGCTTTGTTTTTGCTGCAATGAAAAGTTGAAGCCTTTGGAGTGAATGTTTCTGTTATTACCAGTATTTCTGAAGGGGAGGAAGTCTAGTAGCACAGGATCTTTCATAGTCTGGAAGGTGAGGCAACGAACGAGCGGGGTTTTAGTATGTCTTCATACTTAATGTAACTTCGATCATTGATTATTTAGTTACAACATGTTATAGACTTTTGCTGACAAGGTGTTTGGAGTGGTATATTCAACATGGTGTACTATATATTTATGACAAGCCTGGTTAGAGAGAGAGAGTGTATGTGTGTGTGTGTGTGTGTGTGTGTGTGTGTGTGTGTGTGTGTGTGTGTGTGTGTGTATGTGTGTGTGCACGCGCACGCGCATGTGTGTGTGTGTGTGTACTGAGAAGTAGCACCTTAATGTAAGTCAGACTGAAATTTGATTGGTTGAAATAATCAAGATTCAGACCTTACCTAAAATAGATGCTATGGTGGGACAGAAGAAGTATTTGCCAATAGGCCAAAGCGCTGTGAAGAGGGAGATGAAGGCTCTCACTGGTGAACAGACTGTTCAGTCAGGTATCTTCTCCCGTGACCTTGGAATGACCCTGGGCCTGTCTTTGCTCAGCCTGGTAAGTGGTACTTCATAGGTTCATAGGTTCATAGGAGGTTACTAGGCTAATGACCTTATGACCTTTATAAGCCTAGCCATGTTATAACCATGTTCTCTAACTGACCTTGGTTAGATGGTCATTATTCGCAGAGTGATTCTATGATCATTACCATCTACCCCTGTCCATGAGGGACATAGATGGCACCACCAGGGTGAATTTATGGTCTCCCGTCCAGTTGTCTAGGTTCCACTTGAGTGGGGTAATTGAGAAGCTCTGCTTCATGTAAATTGAGAGTTTATTCCAGAGGAGCAGTGATGTCTGTGAGATATATCTGTCTCTCTAACGTGTTCTGTTAATGTCACAAGCTAGGTTGAGATCCCTGGAGCGAGTGACTCTTGTCCCATTTGATTCGTGGATGTGCAGCATTTCCATTAGGGCAGGGTCAAAGACTTCTCTGTAGACCAGGCACAAGTCATCTCTCAGCAGCTTGCAGGATACAGAGCACAGTGTCAGGGCTTTCAGCCTGTCCATGTAGGTCATGTTTTGGAGGCGCTGAACTTTCTTGGTGAGAAACCTCTGTGGTCTCTGCAGCTGCTGCAGGTGTCTAGTGAGATGCATGCAAAGGGGAAGGTTGTACTCTGTTAGTGGTCTGATAAGGGTTGGGTACAGAGGAGGTATAACATCCTTAGCCCCTTACTTATGACATGTGTAATCTAGAAGGCTTTCCTCACCACTGTGGGCACATGGTGATTGAAGTTTAGGTTACTATCAACCTGTGTCCCTAAATCTCTCACCACTGGGTATGAGCTTAGAGAGGTGCTGTCAATATTGCAATGTGCAATGACTTCCTCTTTGCTAAATGGGATAATAATGCACTTTTTTGCATTTAGTTTTAGTCCATGGTTTTGGCAACAATCATTTGTCTATGTTAGCCCGTTTCATAATATGTCAACATTGTTTGTGGACTCAGTGCTTGCTCCCAGTTTGCAATCATCACTGAACTTGGTAAGACACAGCCATCTACTTTCACCTGGACTTCCAAGAAATAGATTCCAAACATTAGAGGGTGAAGAACAAGTCCTTGTGATACACCACTGGTAACTGGTCCACTGGTAGAGGTGGAATCCCTAACTTTGACAGTTTGTGTTCTGTCAGTGAGCCAGTTGGTTAATCATCAAGTGACGTTTGGGTTCATCCCCAGCTGGGAGAGTTTCTCAATGATACCCGAGTGGAGATTGTATCAAAAGCTTTGGCTAAATCAAGATAGGTGGTAGGTACTGTTTTGCCTTCATCCAGGGCTTTGGTGACCTTCTTGAACAAGTCCCCCAGGTTCAGTAAGCATGATCTACCCTTAACAAACCCAAACTGGGTCGGGCCTTGAGTCTGAAGGTCACCTGTGTCCTTGTTGATAAGGTCCATGATGATTCTTTCCATGGCTTTGCAGATGAGGCTGGTTAGGGTTATGGGTCTACAGTTCCTGGGGTTGGTTGATGGACCCCCTTTGTGCAAGGGGATTAATGTTGCTGTTTTCACTCTGCTGGAACCAAGCCAGTGTTCAGGCTGAGGTTAAAGAGAGTGTCAAGTGGTTCCACTAAGTTTTGTTTCAGATTGTTTAGCAAGCGGCCTAGGGTGTTATCTGTTACAATAGAGGCCATGTTTTTGGCCTTGGAGACCACAGATACGACCTCTTCTTTGGAGATAATAGGTAGAGGAGTGGTGTCAGGTATGCTTTGGGGTAAGGCTGGTGGGGACAGGGGAGTGATGTTTGTGCCAAATCTGTCAACTAGCAGGTTGGCAGTTTCCTCAGGTTTGGTATGAAAGGAACCATCCCCTATAAGTTTGGCAGGTAGTTGGGCATTCCCTTTATGATTTTGGACATAGATAAAGAATACCTTATGATTATCCTTAGCTAAGGATGCTAATTTAGCTTCATAACTAGCTTTAGAGGACTTTACAAGATATCTGATTTGCTTGTCCAAGCTGTGGAAGGTAGTCTTCTTTTACTGCATAACTTGTATCTTGTTCTTAGACATCAGTTTCTTCCTTTTGTTAAATAACTTATTCATACTTGATGTCCACCAGGGTGGCCTGCTTTTTTTGAACTGCCTTATTTTCATCTGGTCAGGTACAGCTGAGTCTATACAGTTGTTTAGGTGGTTATATAGGGCATTTGTGTACTCTTCTACATAGGAGTCATTGTTTGCTCTGTTAGCAGGGGATTTGAAACCTTTTATACAACCAACTAGTAGGCTGTATTTTGCTTTGGGGAAATTTTTCTTTTTTTTTTTTTTTTTTTTTATCTGGTGGAGGTGTCAGGTCTGATTGTTACTTCAAACAGGACAGATGTATGGTCTGACCTTACCACAGAGGGCAACATACAAGGGGTAATGCAGTGACACCCCATGTTAGTGAGCACTAAGTCTAGGACATTTGAGCTTCTTGTGGGGGGTACAGACTAGCTGCACAAAGGCATTTGTATTGACAAAATCCAGAAACCTCAGGGGGAGCATGTTTGTGCTCATGTATGTGAACCAGTTGATGGAATGATAGTTGAAATCTTCCAGTGTGTCTAACTAGGGCATTACCTAACATAGCTAGGGTGGAGCAAAGATGGCATCTGCCCTGTGTGCATAGTGCTAGGTGTCATTCTTAGACAAATCTGTTGTTTTTTTTTCACTCCTCATGCAAGAGCACGTGAGTGGAGCAGTCACACATGAGGGTATTAGGACGTGGGGCTACTCATTAAAAGTAAGAAAGATGGGTCAAAAGATCAGAGAACTGACCTTTTCTTTTATATTCTCATGTAAAGTGTGAGGGTGTATGGTGCTAATACATGCCATTTCTTCTTAGGAGAGAAGGGTGGAATGCCAAACTGGTACAATCAGCAGTTTTGAGGGGGGTTTTGGCTCTCACATAAAGCATGAGCTTGCAGGGCACCAGACTGTTCACCAAATGAGCCACCTACTGGTCTGCTAGTACATTGCCATGTGTAGCCAGAGCCTCAGGTGATCCTGTGGGTGTAGATTTTAAGCTTGAGAAACTCCTCTTACATATGGGAAAGGTGCAAGTTGGGGTGTATTGGTACTATGTGGCTGAGTTTTTTTTAAGCAGTGTGTATGAGTTTAGGTAGTCATTTTTTTTACAATGTTGGCATAGGCGAGTCTAGTGCTGGGTTGCTGTGATACAGTGGGATGCTGTGATATGCTGAGTTGATGTGACATGGCGATAAGGTCTTTACTGATGCATACTGAGTGTGAGAGGCCAGCATCTAGTAAGTATTTGCACGTCCCACAGGTTGTATCAGTACAGATAACAGTCAAGTATTATCAGTAAGCATGAGACAGTTGGTACATGGTCTCAGGACCCCTAGTAAAGTAGCCTGGCAACAGATGGGGCCAAAGCAGATATATGTCAAGAGTGACCAGAAGGAGCCCTGAGTTCAACAGTGATTACTGACTACACTGAGGTGACAATCAGATTACTTGGGGAATTCCCACAGACAACGCTCAGTCACAAACACCTAAGACTGAATGTTCCTCTGCTCCATCTGTAATCAGCATTAAAACACTAGCACTAGTCCCAAACTGTCTTTTGAGAAGCTTGTTTCAAGCTGACCATTGGTCAGTAGTAACCTTTCCCTGATCATGCTGCGGATTTTAAAACTAAGCTGGAATATGAGTCAATGCTGTTGATACTGTAGTGGGCACCTAGTGGGTGGGAAGATATGAAAGGGAGGGTAACTGAAATGTTATCATTTTGTGAGAAGGGCCTTCCAAATATGACCTTGTAGTGGTCACTCCATAAGACAGGGAGGAGCATCTAAAGTCAAATTTACCTCTAAGGGATGGGGAACTCAGGAGTCACTAGAACTGAAGGCACAACGTTGGATCAGTAGAGTGGTACAAAATCTGAAATAATCACAACATAAATTTAAGTGAGAGGTCTTGCAGATTAAACTTAGTCCTAGCCTGATTACCACAAATAAAAATACTACTTTTTGGCTCCTCTCACAAATCAGCTAGAGGTAATCCTTTTACAGTCCAAGAATGCAACACAAACATTTGCTAATGGTTCGTAATCAAAAACTGTCTTTAAAAATTCAGAGAAGAACAAAACAAAACAACAAAAACAACATATTTAAATTATTTAAATTATAGTGAACTGCATAAAAAAAAAGAACAAAAGACAAGATACAATGAAGATATCCAGGCTATAAGCCAATAAATCCAAAGTGGCTATGGACAAGCTTCAGCTGGCAGGTTTCACAGATCCCAATCATGTTTTTAACTGACAACCATAAAAGGAGTCAAGCCGTCAGTCTTCTGATCTGAATTCATCTGCCTTATCCATTAGGGCATAAGCTCTAATGAGGTCTAATAAGGGAGGTTGGGAGTGGATGTCAGACATTATAATAAGGGAGGTCGGGAGTGGATGTCAGACACTATAATAAGGGAGGTCGGGAGTGGATGCCAGACACTATAATAAGGGAGGTCGGGAGTGGATGTCAGACACTATAATAAGGGAGGTCGGGAGTGGATGCCAGACACTATAATAAGGGAGGTCGGGAGTGGATGTCAGACACTAGCTTACCTATCCTGTCACGGGTGGGTTATGTAGATTGAGTTGCTGCTGTACTGATATTGTAAACTATGCAGTAGGGGTCTGCATGTGGATCAGCACCCTCTGTAGGTGGCATTAAACATATGTGACAGTGCACCTGTCTAGGAGTCTGAAAGGACTGTGCTCTCAACCGAACTTGTCAGCTAGTGCAGGTGGGCCAAGACTTAGGGTACAATAGGGGAACGCTGATGGATGCCTGGATTATGACCTTTAATGATGGCTCTAGCACACAGAGGGACACTGGTGCAGCGGGGTGAATGAAGAATGTTTGGCAGACATCAGGGAGGAAAAATACATAGAAATATACAGGTAATTGTCATCAGCAGCATCCAGGAAAATGTGTTCTCTGTTTTTAATGAAAGAAAGGTGCTTGGCTAAAAGAAACAGCAGCTTTTGAATACAACGGATGTGAAAGCAGAACAAGAATAACATCTAGATTTACTACCATGCTATATTTTATCATGGAACTCCTAGGTTAAAATGCCTGTGGTTAACAATCAAAGCTATATTAATTACAGGAATCAATCAAGAGGGACTAATGGGCTAGATTTGAAAGCTGTTGTTAAAGCAGGTACTTTGTGGAGTGGCTGGTACTGGCTACATGAAGTGCCACTATTTGATGGCTCTAAAACATTATGAATTAAGTCCATGTCTACAGACTTTATGCATTATTTCATATTCCTGAGCTCTGAGTCGGAAACTCGGTCATTCAAAAATAAGACAGGCACTGAAGAAGTTAGACGTTTTACATTTTGGTCGCTACCTAGTCAGCAAATGCAAGGTTAAATTCTAAGTTTTTATTCTATTTGTCATTTAACAATTTTTCCCTTATCTTCTTTTATAGGTAGACAAACCAATAAATACTCTATTTGAATGGCCTCAGAACCATCCTAGTGGGTTGGGTATCTTGGGGTTCATTTCAAATTATGTCACTGTCTCTCCCACTACCATGTTTTCTCTGGATACTACGTATTCCTCCTCCTCTTAAAAAAGCTGGATGACTTGATTACAGTTTCCCATATGCATTGCATTTGACC
>NC_056740.1:458038653-458048222 GCF_019279795.1 Protopterus annectens
ATCCTGCATTGGTGTGTATTACTGTCCTTTACATCCCTCCTGGTGACAATACAGCTATACGGGAAGATATCCTGCATTGGTGTGTATTACTGTCCTTTACATCCCTCCTGGTGACAATACAGCTATATGGGAAGATATCCTGCATTGGTGTGTATTACTGTCCTTTACATCCCTCCTGGTGACAATACAGCTATACAGGAAGATATCCTGCATTGGTGTGTATTACTGTCCTTTACATCCCTCCTGGTGACAATACAGCTATACGGGAAGATATCCTGCATTGGTGTGTATTACTGTCCTTTACATCCCTCCTGGTGACAATACAGCTATACGGGAAGATATCCTGCATTGGTGTGTATTACTGTCCTTTACATCCCTCCTGGTGACAATACAGCTATACTGGAAGATATCCTGCATTGGTATGTATTACTGTCCTTTACATCCCTCCTGGTGACAATACAGCTATACGGGAAGATATCCTGCATTGGTGTGTATTACTGTCCTTTACATCCCTCCTGGTGACAATACAGCTATACGGGAAGATATCCTGCATTGGTATGTATTACTGTCCTTTACACCCCTCCTGTGACATTACAGCTATACGGAAGATATCCTGCATTGGTGTGTATTACTGTCCTTTACATCCCTCCTGGTGACAATACAGCTATACGGGAAGATATCCTGCATTGGTGTGTATTACTGTCCTTTACATCCCTCCTGGTGACAATACAGCTATACGGGAAGATATCCTGCATTGGTGTGTATTACTGTCCTTTACATCCTCCTGGTGACAATACAGCTATACGGGAAGATATCCTGCATTGGTGTGTATTACTGTCCTTTACATCCCTCCTGGTGACAATACAGCTATACGGGAAGATATCCTGCATTGGTGTGTATTACTGTCCTTTACATCCCTCCTGGTGACAATACAGCTATACGGGAAGATATCCTGCATTGGTGTGTATTACTGTCCTTTACATCCTCCTGGTGACAATACAGCTATATGGGAAGATATCCTGCATTGGTGTGTATTACTGTCCTTTACATCCTCCTGGTGACAATACAGCTATACGGGAAGATATCCTGCATTGGTGTGTATTACTGTCCTTTACATCCTCCTGGTGACAATACAGCTATACGGGAAGATATCCTGCATTGGTGTGTATTACTGTCCTTTACATCCCTCCTGTGACATTACAGCTATACGGAAGATATCCTGCATTGGTGTGTATTACTGTCCTTTACATCCCTCCTGGTGACAATACAGCTATACGGGAAGATATCCTGCATTGGTGTGTATTACTGTCCTTTACATCCCTCCTGGTGACAATACAGCTATACGGGAAGATATCCTGCATTGGTGTGTATTACTGTCCTTTACATCCCTCCTGGTGACAATACAGCTATACTGGAAGATATCCTGCATTGGTGTGTATTACTGTCCTTTACATCCCTCCTGGTGACAATACAGCTATACGGGAAGATATCCTGCATTGGTGTGTATTACTGTCCTTTACATCCCTCCTGGTGACAATACAGCTATACGGGAAGATATCCTGCATTGGTGTGTATTACTGTCCTTTACATCCCTCCTGGTGACAATACAGCTATACGGGAAGATATCCTGCATTGGTGTGTATTACTGTCCTTTACATCCCTCCTGGTGACAATACAGCTATACGGGAAGATATCCTGCATTGGTGTGTATTACTGTCCTTTACATCCCTCCTGGTGACAATACAGCTATACGGAAGATATCCTGCATTGGTGTGTATTACTGTCCTTTACATCCTCCTGGTGACAATACAGCTATACTGGAAGATATCCTGCATTGGTGTGTATTACTGTCCTTTACATCCCTCCTGGTGACAATACAGCTATACTGGAAGATATCCTGCATTGGTGTGTATTACTGTCCTTTACATCCCTCCTGGTGACAATACAGCTATACGGGAAGATATCCTGCATTGGTGTGTATTACTGTCCTTTACATCCCTCCTGGTGACAATACAGCTATATGGGAAGATATCCTGCATTGGTGTGTATTACTGTCCTTTACATCCCTCCTGGTGACAATACAGCTATACGGGAAGATATCCTGCATTGGTGTGTATTACTGTCCTTTACATCCCTCCTGGTGACAATACAGCTATACGGGAAGATATCCTGCATTGGTGTGTATTACTGTCCTTTACATCCCTCCTGGTGACAATACAGCTATACTGGAAGATATCCTGCATTGGTGTGTATTACTGTCCTTTACATCCTCCTGGTGACAATACAGCTATATGGGAAGATATCCTGCATTGGTGTGTATTACTGTCCTTTACATCCTCCTGGTGACAATACAGCTATACGGGAAGATATCCTGCATTGGTGTGTATTACTGTCCTTTACATCCTCCTGGTGACAATACAGCTATACGGGAAGATATCCTGCATTGGTGTGTATTACTGTCCTTTACATCCCTCCTGGTGACAATACAGCTATACGGGAAGATATCCTGCATTGGTGTGTATTACTGTCCTTTACATCCCTCCTGGTGACAATACAGCTATACGGAAGATATCCTGCATTGGTGTGTATTACTGTCCTTTACATCCCTCCTGGTGACAATACAGCTATACGGGAAGATATCCTGCATTGGTGTGTATTACTGTCCTTTACATCCCTCCTGGTGACAATACAGCTATACGGGAAGATATCCTGCATTGGTGTGTATTACTGTCCTTTACATCCCTCCTGGTGACAATACAGCTATACGGGAAGATATCCTGCATTGGTGTGTATTACTGTCCTTTACATCCTCCTGGTGACAATACAGCTATACTGGAAGATATCCTGCATTGGTGTGTATTACTGTCCTTTACATCCCTCCTGGTGACAATACAGCTATACTGGAAGATATCCTGCATTGGTGTGTATTACTGTCCTTTACATCCCTCCTGGTGACAATACAGCTATACGGGAAGATATCCTGCATTGGTGTGTATTACTGTCCTTTACATCCTCCTGGTGACAATACAGCTATATGGGAAGATATCCTGCATTGGTGTGTATTACTGTCCTTTACATCCTCCTGGTGACAATACAGCTATACTGGAAGATATCCTGCATTGGTGTGTATTACTGTCCTTTACATCCTCCTGGTGACAATACAGCTATACGGGAAGATATCCTGCATTGGTGTGTATTACTGTCCTTTACATCCCTCCTGGTGACAATACAGCTATACGGGAAGATATCCTGCATTGGTGTGTATTACTGTCCTTTACATCCCTCCTGGTGACAATACAGCTATACGGGAAGATATCCTGCATTGGTGTGTATTACTGTCCTTTACATCCTCCTGGTGACAATACAGCTATACGGGAAGATATCCTGCATTGGTGTGTATTACTGTCCTTTACATCCCTCCTGGTGACAATACAGCTATACGGGAAGATATCCTGCATTGGTGTGTATTACTGTCCTTTACATCCCTCCTGGTGACAATACAGCTATAATGGAAGATATCCTGCATTGGTGTGTATTACTGTCCTTTACATCCCTCCTGGTGACAATACAGCTATACGGGAAGATATCCTGCATTGGTGTGTATTACTGTCCTTTACATCCCTCCTGGTGACAATACAGCTATACGGGAAGATATCCTGCATTGGTGTGTATTACTGTCCTTTACATCCCTCCTGGTGACAATACAGCTATACGGGAAGATATCCTGCATTGGTGTGTATTACTGTCCTTTACATCCCTCCTGGTGACAATACAGCTATACGGGAAGATATCCTGCATTGGTGTGTATTACTGTCCTTTACATCCTCCTGGTGACAATACAGCTATATGGGAAGATATCCTGCATTGGTGTGTATTACTGTCCTTTACATCCCTCCTGGTGACAATACAGCTATACGGGAAGATATCCTGCATTGGTGTGTATTACTGTCCTTTACATCCTCCTGGTGACAATACAGCTATACGGGAAGATATCCTGCATTGGTGTGTATTACTGTCCTTTACATCCCTCCTGGTGACAATACAGCTATACGGGAAGATATCCTGCATTGGTGTGTATTACTGTCCTTTACATCCCTCCTGGTGACAATACAGCTATATGGGAAGATATCCTGCATTGGTGTGTATTACTGTCCTTTACATCCTCCTGGTGACAATACAGCTATACGGGAAGATATCCTGCATTGGTGTGTATTACTGTCCTTTACATCCTCCTGGTGACAATACAGCTATATGGGAAGATATCCTGCATTGGTGTGTATTACTGTCCTTTACATCCTCCTGGTGACAATACAGCTATACGGAAGATATCCTGCATTGGTGTGTATTACTGTCCTTTACATCCCTCCTGGTGACAATACAGCTATACGGGAAGATATCCTGCATTGGTGTGTATTACTGTCCTTTACATCCCTCCTGGTGACAATACAGCTATACGGGAAGATATCCTGCATTGGTGTGTATTACTGTCCTTTACATCCTCCTGGTGACAATACAGCTATATGGGAAGATATCCTGCATTGGTGTGTATTACTGTCCTTTACATCCCTCCTGGTGACAATACAGCTATCTGGGAAGATATCCTGCATTGGTGTGTATTACTGTCCTTTACATCCTCCTGGTGACAATACAGCTATACGGGAAGATATCCTGCATTGGTGTGTATTACTGTCCTTTACATCCCTCCTGGTGACAATACAGCTATACGGGAAGATATCCTGCATTGGTGTGTATTACTGTCCTTTACATCCCTCCTGGTGACAATACAGCTATACTGGAAGATATCCTGCATTGGTGTGTATTACTGTCCTTTACATCCCTCCTGGTGACAATACAGCTATATGGGAAGATATCCTGCATTGGTGTGTATTACTGTCCTTTACATCCTCCTGGTGACAATACAGCTATACGGGAAGATATCCTGCATTGGTGTGTATTACTGTCCTTTACATCCCTCCTGGTGACAATACAGCTATACGGGAAGATATCCTGCATTGGTGTGTATTACTGTCCTTTACATCCCTCCTGGTGACAATACAGCTATACGGGAAGATATCCTGCATTGGTGTGTATTACTGTCCTTTACATCCCTCCTGGTGACAATACAGCTATACGGAAGATATCCTGCATTGGTGTGTATTACTGTCCTTTACATCCCTCCTGGTGACAATACAGCTATACGGGAAGATATCCTGCATTGGTGTGTATTACTGTCCTTTACATCCCTCCTGGTGACAATACAGCTATATGGGAAGATATCCTGCATTGGTGTGTATTACTGTCCTTTACATCCCTCCTGGTGACAATACAGCTATACGGGAAGATATCCTGCATTGGTGTGTATTACTGTCCTTTACATCCCTCCTGGTGACAATACAGCTATACGGAAGATATCCTGCATTGGTGTGTATTACTGTCCTTTACATCCCTCCTGGTGACAATACAGCTATACGGGAAGATATCCTGCATTGGTATGTATTACTGTCCTTTACATCCTCCTGTGACAATACAGCTATACTGGAAGATATCCTGCATTGGTGTGTATTACTGTCCTTTACATCCCTCCTGGTGACAATACAGCTATACTGGAAGATATCCTGCATTGGTGTGTATTACTGTCCTTTACATCCCTCCTGGTGACAATACAGCTATATGGGAAGATATCCTGCATTGGTGTGTATTACTGTCCTTTACATCCTCCTGGTGACAATACAGCTATACGGGAAGATATCCTGCATTGGTGTGTATTACTGTCCTTTACATCCCTCCTGGTGACAATACAGCTATACTGGAAGATATCCTGCATTGGTGTGTATTACTGTCCTTTACATCCTCCTGGTGACAATACAGCTATACGGGAAGATATCCTGCATTGGTGTGTATTACTGTCCTTTACATCCCTCCTGGTGACAATACAGCTATACGGGAAGATATCCTGCATTGGTGTGTATTACTGTCCTTTACATCCCTCCTGGTGACAATACAGCTATACGGGAAGATATCCTGCATTGGTGTGTATTACTGTCCTTTACATCCCTCCTGGTGACAATACAGCTATACGGGAAGATATCCTGCATTGGTGTGTATTACTGTCCTTTACATCCCTCCTGGTGACAATACAGCTATACGGGAAGATATCCTGCATTGGTGTGTATTACTGTCCTTTACATCCCTCCTGGTGACAATACAGCTATACTGGAAGATATCCTGCATTGGTGTGTATTACTGTCCTTTACATCCCTCCTGGTGACAATACAGCTATATGGGAAGATATCCTGCATTGGTGTGTATTACTGTCCTTTACATCCTCCTGGTGACAATACAGCTATACGGGAAGATATCCTGCATTGGTGTGTATTACTGTCCTTTACATCCCTCCTGGTGACAATACAGCTATACTGGAAGATATCCTGCATTGGTGTGTATTACTGTCCTTTACATCCCTCCTGGTGACAATACAGCTATACGGGAAGATATCCTGCATTGGTGTGTATTACTGTCCTTTACATCCCTCCTGGTGACAATACAGCTATACGGAAGATATCCTGCATTGGTGTGTATTACTGTCCTTTACATCCTCCTGGTGACAATACAGCTATACGGGAAGATATCCTGCATTGGTGTGTATTACTGTCCTTTACATCCCTCCTGGTGACAATACAGCTATACGGGAAGATATCCTGCATTGGTGTGTATTACTGTCCTTTACATCCCTCCTGGTGACAATACAGCTATACGGGAAGATATCCTGCATTGGTGTGTATTACTGTCCTTTACATCCCTCCTGGTGACAATACAGCTATACGGGAAAGATATCCTGCATTGGTGTGTATTACTGTCCTTTACATCCCTCCTGGTGACAATACAGCTATATGGGAAGATATCCTGCATTGGTGTGTATTACTGTCCTTTACATCCCTCCTGGTGACAATACAGCTATACGGGAAGATATCCTGCATTGGTGTGTATTACTGTCCTTTACATCCCTCCTGGTGACAATACAGCTATACGGGAAGATATCCTGCATTGGTGTGTATTACTGTCCTTTACATCCCTCCTGGTGACAATACAGCTATACGGGAAGATATCCTGCATTGGTGTGTATTACTGTCCTTTACATCCCTCCTGGTGACAATACAGCTATATGGGAAGATATCCTGCATTGGTGTGTATTACTGTCCTTTACATCCCTCCTGGTGACAATACAGCTATACGGGAAGATATCCTGCATTGGTGTGTATTACTGTCCTTTACATCCCTCCTGGTGACAATACAGCTATACGGGAAGATATCCTGCATTGGTGTGTATTACTGTCCTTTACATCCTCCTGGTGACAATACAGCTATACTGGAAGATATCCTGCATTGGTGTGTATTACTGTCCTTTACATCCTCCTGGTGACAATACAGCTATATGGGAAGATATCCTGCATTGGTGTGTATTACTGTCCTTTACATCCCTCCTGGTGACAATACAGCTATACGGAAGATATCCTGCATTGGTGTGTATTACTGTCCTTTACATCCCTCCTGGTGACAATACAGCTATACTGGAAGATATCCTGCATTGGTGTGTATTACTGTCCTTTACATCCCTCCTGGTGACAATACAGCTATACGGGAAGATATCCTGCATTGGTGTGTATTACTGTCCTTTACATCCCTCCTGGTGACAATACAGCTATATGGGAAGATATCCTGCATTGGTGTGTATTACTGTCCTTTACATCCCTCCTGGTGACAATACAGCTATACGGGAAGATATCCTGCATTGGTGTGTATTACTGTCCTTTACATCCCTCCTGGTGACAATACAGCTATACGGGAAGATATCCTGCATTGGTGTGTATTACTGTCCTTTACATCCTCCTGGTGACAATACAGCTATACGGGAAGATATCCTGCATTGGTGTGTATTACTGTCCTTTACATCCTCCTGGTGACAATACAGCTATACGGAAGATATCCTGCATTGGTGTGTATTACTGTCCTTTACATCCCTCCTGGTGACAATACAGCTATACGGGAAGATATCCTGCATTGGTGTGTATTACTGTCCTTTACATCCCTCCTGGTGACAATACAGCTATATGGGAAGATATCCTGCATTGGTGTGTATTACTGTCCTGTTTAGCTTACTGGAAATCCGCTTGGGAATACCTGTCGTTAACTCCTGAAAAGGGTATACGGTACATACCCTTGTGAAATTTCCTTACATTCCTGACATGTATACGGGGCTTTTGGTATCCTCCTTTTTTCTGCCCTTTACACTTTGGGAAATACGCTTTGGGGTATTACTGTTTTACTCTCCTTACCCCCCTTTCTGGGAAATACGCTTTGGGATATCCTGCATTTGTGATTACGTCCTTACATCCTCTGGGAAATACGCTTTTGGGGTATCCTGCTTTTTTTCTGCCCTTTACACTTCCGGGAAATACCTTTTGGGGATATCCTGCTTTTTATACTTCCTTACATCCCCTTGAAATACGCATTGGGGTATCTGCTTGGTTAACCCCCCTTTTACATCCCCTGGGAAATACGCTTTGGGGGGAAAATTTTCCCTTTCATGGTGTTTACTGCCTTACACCCCCTGGTGAATACAGTTACGGGAAATTTCCCTCCTTGGTGATTACGCCTTTACATCCTGAAAAGGGTATACGTTTATCCTCCTTGGTGTTTTATTTCCCAATCCCTCCTGGGGGAAATTACGTCTTTAATATCCTCCTTGGGGGATTTACGTCCAATCCTCCTGGGGGTGTATCTGTTTATCCTCCTTGGTGATACTTACAAAATTCCTGCAAATGTTTTTGTTTATCCTCCTGGTGATACTTACAAATCCCCCTGGTGAATTAACTTCCAAACCCTCCTGGATAATTACTGTCAAATCCTCCTGGTGTTTACTTCCAAATTTCCTCCTGGGGGATTAACTTTTTAAATCCCTCCTGGGGGATTACTTTTTTAATTTCCCTCCTTGGTGTGAATTACGCCTTTAATCCCCCTGGGGGTTTAACTTCCAATTTCCCTCCTTGGTAAATATTATTTTTAAAATCCTCCTGGGGGATACAGCTTACAAATTTCCCTCCTTGGGGGTTTACTTAAAATCCTCCTTGTTGTATACTGTTAATCCTCCTTGGTGGTAACTTTTTAAATTCCTGGGGGTTGTATACTGTTTATCCTCCTTGGTGAATACTTACAATTCCTGGGGGTTTAACTTTTACACCCCCCTGGTGAAATACGCTTACAAATTCCTCTTGGGGGTTTTTACTTTTTTAACCCCCCCTGGTGAAATAACTTCAAATTTCCTCTTGGGGGTTTTTACTTTTTTAATCCCCCCTGGTGAAATAACTTCAAAATTTCCTCTTGGGGGTTTTTACGTTTTTAACCCCCGGTGAAATACGCATCGGGAATCCGCATTGGGGTTTTCTGCCTTTAATCCCCCCTTTAAAACACTTGGGAACCTCATTTGGTTTCTGCCTTTTTCCTGGTCTACATTTTGGGAATCCGCTTTGGGTTATTTGTTTTACTTCCTTAAAATCCTTACAAAAATTTTG
>NC_056740.1:458048722-458083154 GCF_019279795.1 Protopterus annectens
TTTTGGGAAAATTAAACTGTTTTTTCCTTTACATCCCTTTTTCCCCTTTGGTGACAATTTTACAGCTACTTGGAGATTTAAATCCTACAATTGGTGTTTTTTTAATTTTACTGTTTCCTTTTTAACTTTACCCTCCTGGGTTTAAAACCAATTTTACCCCAAAACAGCTATATGGGAAGATATCCTGCATTGGTGTGTATTACTGTCCTTTACATCCTCCTGGTGACAATACAGCTATATGGGAAGATATCCTGCATTGGTGTGTATTACTGTCCTTTACATCCCTCCTGTGACAATACAGCTATACGGGAAGATATTCTGCATTGGTATGTATTACTGTCCTTTACATCCCTCCTGGTGACAATACAGCTATACGGGAAGATATCTTGCATTGGTATGTATTACTGTCCTTTATATCCCTCCAGGTGACAATACAACTATACGGAAAGATATCCTGGATTGGGTTGTATTACTGTCCTTTACACCCCTCCTGTGACAATACAGCAATATGGGAAGATATCCTGCATTGGTGTGTATTACTGTCCTTTACATCCTCCTGGTGACAATACAGCTATATGGGAAGATATCCTGCGTTGGTGTGTATTACTGTCCTTTACATCCCTCCTGGTGACAATACAGCTATACGGGAAGATATCCTGCATTGGTGTGTATTACTGTCCTTTACGTCCCTCCTGGTGATAGTACAGCTATACTGGAAGATATCCAGCATTGGTGAGTATTACTGTCCTTTACATCCTCCTGGTGACAATACAGCTATATGGGAAGATATCCTGCATTGGTGTGTATTACTGTCCTTTACATCCTCCTGGTGACAATACAGCTATACGTGAAGATATCCTGCATTGGTGTGTATTACTGTCCTTTACATCCTCCTGGTGAAAATACAGCTATACGGGAAGATATCCTGCATTGGTGTGTATTACTGTCCTTTACATCCTCCTGGTGACAATACAGCTATACGGGAAGATATCATGCATTGGTGTGTATTACTGTCCTTTACATCCTCCTGGTGACAATACAGCTATACGAGAAGATATCCTGCATTGGTGTGTATTACTGTCCTTTACATCCTCCTGCTGACAATACATCTATACGGGAAGATATCCTGCATTGGTGTGTATTACTGTCCTTTACATCCTCCTGGTGACAATACAGGCTATACGGGAAGATATCCTGCATTGGTGTGTATTACTGTCCTTTACATCCTCCTGGTGACAATACAGCTATAGGGGAAGATATCCTGCATTGGTGTGTATTACTGTCCTTTACATCCTCCTGGTGACAATACAGCTATACGGGAAGATATCCTGCATTGGTGTGTATTACTGTCCTTTACATCTTCCTGTTGACAATACAGCTATACGGGAAGATATCCTGCATTAGTGTGTATTACTGTCCTTTACATCCTCCAGGTGACAATACAGCTATACGGGAAGATATCCTGCATTGGTGTGTATTACTGTCCTTTACATCCTTCTGGTCGCAATACAGCTATACGGGAAGATATCCTGCATTGGTGTGTATTACTGTCCTTTACATCCCTCCTGTGACAATACAGCTATATGGGAAGATATCCTGCATTGGTATGTATTACTGTCCTTTACATCCTCCTGGTGACAATACAGCTATACGGGAAGATATCCTGCATTGGTGTGTATTACTGTCCTTTACATCCTCCTGGTGACAATACAGCTATACGGGAAGATATCCTGCATTGGTGTGTATTACTGTCCTTTACATCCTCCTGGTGACAATACAGCTATACGGGAAGATATCCTGCATTGGTGTGTATTACTGTCCTTTACATCCCTCCTGTGACAATACAGCTATACGGGAAGATATCCTGCATTGGTGTGTATTACTGTCCTTTACACCCCTCCTGTGACAATACAGCTATACGGGAAGATATCCTGCATTGGTATGTATTACTGTCCTTTACATCCCTCCTGGTGACAATACAGCTATACGGGAAGATATCCTGCATTGGTATGTATTACTGTCCTTTATATCCCTTCTGGTGACAATAGAGTTATATGGAAATATATCCTGCATTGGTATGTATTACTGTCCTTTACACCCCTCCTGTGAGAATACAGCTATACGGGAAGATATCCTGCATTGGTGTGTATTACTGTCCTTTACATCCCTCCTGGTGACAATACAGCTATACGGGAAGATATCCTGCATTGGTGTGTATTACTGTCCTTTACACCCCTCCTGTGACAATACAGCTATACGGGAAGATATCCTGCATTGGTGTGTATTACTGTCCTTTACACCCCTCCTGTGACAATACAGCTATATGGGAAGATATCCTGCATTGGTGTGTATTACTGTCCTTTACATCCCTCCTGTGACAATACAGCTATATGGGAAGATATCCTGCATTGGTGTGTATTACTGTCCTTTACATCGTCCTGGTGACAATACCGCTATACAGGAAGATATCCTGCATTGGTGTGTATTACTGTCCTTTACACCCTCCTGGTGACAATACAGCTATACGGGAAGATATCCTGCATTGGTGTGTATTACTGTCCTTTACATCCCTCCTGGTGACAATACAGCTATACGGGAAGATATCCTGCATTGGTATGTATTACTGTCCTTTACATCCTCCTGGTGGCAATACAGCTATACGGGAAGATATCCTGCACTGGTGTGTATTACTGTCCTTTACATCCCTCCTGGTGACAATACAGCTATACGGGAAGATATCCTGCATTGGTGTGTATTACTGTCCTTTACATTCTCCTGGTGACAATACAGCTATACTGGAAGATATCCTGCATTGGTGTGTATTACTGTCCTTTACATCCCTCCTGGTGACAATACAGCTATACAGGAAGATATCCTGCATTGGTATGTATTACTGTCATTTATATCCCTCCTGGTGACAATACAGCTATACGGAAAGATATCCTGCATTGGTGTTTATTATTGCCCTTTACACCCCTCCTGTGACAATACAGCTATACTGGAAGATATCCAGCATTGGTGTGTATTACTGTCCTTTACACCCCTCCTGTGACAATACAGCTATATGGGAAGATATCCTGCATTGGTGTGTATTACTGTCCTTTACATCCTCCTTGTGACAATAGAGCTATACGGGAAGATATCCTGCATTGGTGTGTATTACTGTACTTTACATCCTTCCTGGTGACAATACAGCTATACGGGAAGATATACTGCATTGGTGTGTATTACTGTGCTATACATCCTCCTGGTGACAATACAGCTATACGGGAAGACATCCTGCATTGGTGTGTATTACTGTCCTTTACATCCCTCCTGGTGACAATACAGCTATACTGGAAGATATCCTGCATTGGTGTGTATTACTGTCCTTTACATCCCTCCTGGTGACAATCCAGCTATACTGGAAGATATCCTGCATTGGTGTGTATTACTGTCCTTTACATCCCTCCTGGTGACAATACAGCTATACAGGAAGATATCCTGCATTGGTGTGTATTACTGTCCTTTACATCCCTCCCGGTGACAATACAGCTATACGGGAAGATATCCTGCATTGGTGTGTATTACTGTCCTTTACATCCCTCCTGGTGACAATACAGCTATACGAAAAGATATCCTGCATTGGTGTGTATTACTGTCCTTTACATCCTCCTGGTGACATTACAGCTATATGGGAATATATCCTGCATTGGTGTGTATTACTGTCCTTTACATCCTCCTGGTGACAATACAGCTATACCGGAAGATATCATGCATTGGTGTGTATTACTGTCCTTTACATCTCTCCTGGTGACAATACAGCTATGCGGGAAGATATCCTGCATTGGTGTGTATTACTGTCCTTTACACCCTCCTGGTGACAATACAGCTATACTGGAAGATATCCTGCATTGGTGTGTATTACTGTCCTTTACATCCCTCCTGGTGACAATACAGCTATACGGGAAGATATCCTGCATTGGTATGTATTACTGTCCTTTACATCCTCCTGGTGACAATACAGCTATACGGGAAGATATCCTGCATTGGTGTGTATTACTGTCCTTTACATTCTCCTGGTGAAAATACAGCTATACGGGAAGATATCCTGCATTGATGTGTATTACTGTCCTTTACATCCTCCTGATGACAATACAGCTATACGGGAAGATATCCTGCATTGGTGTGTATTACTGTCCTTTACATCCTCCTGGTGACAATACAGCTATACGGGAAGATATCATGCATTGGTGTGTATTACTGTCCTTTACATCCTCCTGGTGACAATACAGCTATACGAGAAGATATCCTGCATTGATGTGTATTACTGTCCTTTACATCCTCCTGGTGACAATACAACTATGCGGGAAGATATCCTGCATTGGTGTGTATTGCTGTCCTTTACATCCTCCTGGTGACAATACAGCTATACGGGAAGATATCCTGCATTGGTGTGTATTACTGTCCTTTACATCCTCCTGGTGACAATACAGCTATATGGGAAGATATCCTGCATTGGTGTGTATTACTGTCCTTTACATCCTCCTGGTGACAATACAGCTATACGGGAAGATATCCTGCATTGGTGTGTATTACTGTCCTTTATATCCCTCCTGGTGACAATACAGCTATACGGAAAGATATCCTGCATTGGTATGTATTACTGTCCTTTACACCCCTCCTGTGACAATACAGCTATACGGGAAGATATCCTGCATTGGTGTGTATTACTGTCCTTTACATCCTCCTGGTGACAATACAGCTATATGGGAAGATATCCTGCATTGGTGTGTATTACTGTCCTTTACATCCTCCTGGTGACAATACAGCTATACTGGAAGATGTCCCGCATTGGTGTGTATTACTGTCCTTTACATCCCTCCTGTGACAATACAGCTATACGGGAAGATATCCTGCATTGGTGTGTATTACTGTCCTTTACACCCCTCCTGTGACAATACAGCTATACGGAAGATATCCTGCATTGGTATGTATTACTGTCCTTTACATCCCTCCTGGTGACAATACAGCTATACGGGAAGATATCCTGCATTGGTGTGTATTACTGTCCTTTACATCCTCCTGGTGACAATACAGCTATATGGGAAGATATCCTGCATTGGTATGTATTACTGTCCTTTACATCCCTCCTGGTGACAATACAGCTATACGGGAAGATATCTTGCCTTGGGTATCCATAACATTTTCACAAGAAAAAATCCTACTAGGTAATGTGAATTTCAATTGGTTGGACATAAACTCTAACTCCCCTACATCTACATAAACTTAAATGGTTTCACACAATTAATTAATAACCCCCACATTATAGAAAGACATCAAATTCTGTATTAGACTGGATTCTAGTATCAAACCTTAGCAAATAGTCCACCACAGGTACAATGTCAGACTGTCTCAGTGATCATCTCCCTGTCTATAAGATCAGATATCTCACATATCCAGTTAAACAGCATATTTATAAAAATATGCAACCTTTCCGAGTATAACCCATAAATGTTCATTACTACACTGTCATCTGTCAACTGAAACTTCCTAAAAATCCTCCCTTAGACACTTCTGTAATTGAATTCAATATGGCTTTTCTAAATATCTTAAATAGCTTTGCATCTCCTAGACGGAAGAGACTGAAAACAAATAATGCAATTTGGGTGTCCCAAAAGAGTAGAATGCAGGACAGAAAAAGAGCAAGGCAATAATATGGCAAAAATGTAAAACACCTCAATATCTTAAACTTCAAAATGTTTCTCAATTGAAATGAAAAGCAAATAAATGAAGACAAAAAAACTATACTATAATAACTTTCAAAATAATACTAAACACAATCCTAAAATATTTTGGACATCTATTAAGGAAATCTTACGTACTGGCCAAAAATTTAACCCAAACCCCTCTCGCAATAACTCACCACTTAAAACTGCAAAACAGTTCAGCTCTTATATAATAAATAATATATAATCTCCAACCAAGGATTCCCACAGCATCTAATCTTAATGGTGCCCAATAGCCACATATTCCCACATCTACTGTCACCTTCAAACTTGTGCCCACATCCTATATAAAACTACTCTTAAACAAACTTAAACCATGCTCTTATTTGGCTGATGACCTTCCCAGCAAGCACCTAAAAATAACAGCCAATAGCATTGCTTATCCTCTCTCAACCCTTATAAATAGGTCAATCCAGAAATCCCACATCCTCTGTCTAGAAAACACACACATTATCTATCTGCAAAATGAGGCAATTCAACAGATATGAATAACTTTAGACCTATATCAATCTTTTCTCCCTCATCAAGATACTTGACAAATGTATTCAAAAACAATTGCTAGACTGTCTGCTGCAGGAAGAACTTGTAGCCTCTACACAGCATGGCTTCCATCCTTTCCATAGTACTAGCACTGCCCTTCTAACATATACATATACTGTAAATAAAACTAGACATAATGGCAAATCTCTTCCTTTCTAGACTTATCTAAAGCCTTCGGCTGTTTGTCACAGCAAAGTTCTTCAAATGTCCTGACCAGATCTCCCTCAGCCCACCCTTCTATGGTTCAGAAGCTACCTGTCCAATAGGTATCAGCTGGTAAAATTGTACTCTACACTCTCTACTTACCCCCCAGTCACCACAGGTGTATCACAAAGATCTATCCTTGGAGACCTGCTAACATTTTCACCAAAATTCTCTATACGTCCATACAACAGGCCACCTTAATACAATATACAGATGATTCCACTCTCATTTGCACATCTGTCAATGTGGTGCACCTCCAAAAAATTACTCGGAAAGCTTTAGCAGCCACTGAAACATGGCTTTGCAAGTCACAACTCACACCCAGCCCACAAAAAGGCCAACCTACTACTTTTTTCCCTAAATCCCTTTCTCATGAAAAAACAAATTTTAAAGTCTTTGAAGTCCTCTGTCTCAATAATGCAACCACTGAAGTCACTTCTCATAGGAAACTATTAGGGGTGATAGTGGATGATAATCTAACATTCAATCTGCATATACAAAATTGCATAAGCAAAACTCATCAAAAACTAGAGTTGGTTTACAGACCCAAAAATGTTCTCACTGATGCAAATAAAACTTCACTTTCAACTACTTATCTCTTCCCTACGCTTTTTTATGGTGCTCCCATCCTTACTAACCTCCAGCAATCACAAAAACTGAAACTTGAACAATGCTATAACAAAGTTGCTAAATTTGCAACACATGCCCCTTTCAGAACCCACCACTGTAAAGCACTGCAGGACTAAATTGGTTGCAACTGCCACATCAACTAACATACATTTTTCTTACCACCTATAGATATCCAACATTCATCTACTTGTTCAGCACTAAAAACATTCTACGCAACTATATTCCTAGTCAGTCATTGCAATCCAGTGACCAAAAACTCCTGCCTGACTATAAGCCTCGCAAATCTGCTGGGTATTGTGTATACCTGTACAAAGTTGCCAAGGCCTGGAATTCCTTACTTGTATCCATCAGGTCTTTACCCTCCCTCCCATCTCTGAAATACTTTTTGGGCAAAATCTGGCTCTGTTCTTGTTCAACATCAGGATAACCTATAACCCTAAATGTGAATAACTACTTTTTCATTCCTTATACCTCCTTTCTCTCCCTTCTCCACTTACTTCCTTACTGCTATCTAATTCTCTTCTCTGTCTTTCTATTTCAATATACCACAAGCCTGTTTTTTACTCACTTCATAGGACAATTCCTATTTGTATTACACTAACTGACCTTTAATTTCTCTACAAACTGTCTAACATTTCTCTAAATATTAAATGATTGTCATAAGCCGCGATGGTGCAGCGGTAGCGTTATTGCCTCACAGCAAGAGGTTCTCCAGTTCGATTCTCAGCTGGAGTGCCTTCTGTGTGGAGTCTGCATGTCCTCCCGATGGTCGAGTGGCATTCAAAAGACATGCATGAATGGGCGTGCCTTCGCTGAAGGTTGGGCATTGGGCTGACACCATAAAAATCTACTGCCAATCATTAGTGGTCCGGAGTTCTGCTGTAGCGACCCCTAACTGGGAAAAGCTGAAAGAAGACCAACAAAATTAAATGATTGTCATATACCTTGTATCAGTTCTTAACCAATGTTTTATATTATGTCTGATTTGTTATAACTATTTAAACTGCAATTGTCAGATTCAATAAATCCTATGGTAGCGCACTGTTTAGGATTCAGTAAGTGACTGTACATGGTATGTAGAGCCATGCACAGCCGCTTAAACACGGTAAATACTGTGGCATGCTAATTGCAGCATAAGCAGCTGAAATGTACGCTAATCAACCAATTCAAGATGGAGAATCTTTCAACAAGCTATAAAGCATCCCTGTAAACTCAGTGCTGGTTTTCCCTGCAAATTCCAAAATCTATTGGAATACAGCCATGAAAAGGAGTTTACACAAAAAGAATGTTCAAGGATGCTGTTGCTTTAAATCACGTGCATGTGCAGCAGGCTGAAGTCTGTGCTGTTGCTTTAAATCACGTGCATGTGCAGCAGGCTGAAGTCTGTGCTGTTGCTTTAAATCACGTGCATGTGCAGCAGGCTGAAGTCTGTGCTGTTGCTTTAAATCACGTGCATGTGCAGCAGGCTGAAGTCTGTGCTGTTGCTTTAAATCATGTGTATGTGCAGCAGGCTGAAGTCTGTGCTGTTGCTTTAAATCACGTGTATGTGCAGCAGGCTGAAGTCTGTGCTGTTGCTTTAAATCACGTGCATGTGCAGCAGGCTGAAGTCTGTGCTGTTGCTTTAAATCACGTGCATGTGCAGCAGGCTGAAGTCTGTGCTGTTGCTTTAAATCATGTGTATGTGCAGCAGGCTGAAGTCTGTGCTGTTGCTTTAAATCACGTGCATGTGCAGCAGGCTGAAGTCTGTGCTGTTGCTTTAAATCACGTGCATGTGCAGCAGGCTGAAGTCTGTGCTGTTGCTTTAAATCACGTGCATGTGCAGCAGGCTGAAGTCTGTGCTGTTGCTTTAAATCACGTGCATGTGCAGCAGGCTGAAGTCTGTGCTGTTGCTTTAAATCACGTGCATGTGCAGCAGGCTGAAGTCTGTGCTGTTGCTTTAAATCACGTGCATGTGCAGCAGGCTGAAGTCTGTGCTGTTGCTTTAAATCACGTGCATGTGCAGCAGGCTGAAGTCTGTGCTGTTGCTTTAAATCACGTGCATGTGCAGCAGGCTGAAGTCTGTGCTGTTGCTTTAAATCACGTGCATGTGCAGCAGGCTGAAGTCTGTGCTGTTGCTTTAAATCACGTGCATGTGCAGCAGGCTGAAGTCTGTGCTGTTGCTTTAAATCACGTGCATGTGCAGCAGGCTGAAGTCTGTGCTGTTGCTTTAAATCATGTGTATGTGCAACAGGCTGAAGTCTGTGCTGTTGCTTTAAATCACGTGCATGTGCAGCAGGCTGAAGTCTATGCTGTTGCTTTAAATCACGTGCATGTGCAGCAGGCTGAAGTCTGTGCTGTTGCTTTAAATCACGTGCATGTGCAGCAGGCTGAAGTCTGTGCTGTTGCTTTAAATCACGTGTATGTGCAACAGGCTGAAGTCTATGCTGTTGCTTTAAATCACGTGCATGTGCAGCAGGCTGAAGTCTGTGCTGTTGCTTTAAATCACGTGCATGTGCAGCAGGCTGAAGTCTGTGCTGTTGCTTTAAATCACGTGCATGTGCAGCAGGCTGAAGTCTGTGCTGTTGCTTTAAATCACGTGCATGTGCAGCAGGCTGAAGTCTGTGCTGTTGCTTTAAATCACGTGCATGTGCAGCAGGCTGAAGTCTGTGCTGTTGCTTTAAATCACGTGCATGTGCAGCAGGCTGAAGTCTGTGCTGTTGCTTTAAATCACGTGCATGTGCAGCAGGCTGAAGTCTGTGCTGTTGCTTTAAATCACGTGCATGTGCAACAGGCTGAAGTCTGTGCTGTTGCTGCTAATAGACCACTGCCAAGAAGGAGAGTTTTCAGACTCCATTTAACTTATCACAAGCCACTTGACATGGAAACTGTAGAGTGCTACAGGGTGGACAAAGACATACTGCAGGAACTCTACAACCTCTGTTTTCCTCAACTCGGAGCCAGGGCAAACTGAAGGGAACCCATCCCACTGGAGCATGTAGAATTTTGGCTACATATACCCTTCATAGACCAACAGGGTCATGCTGGGGGTTTCACAGGCATCAGCATCCAAGATCCTCTCTCAGTTCCTGAATGCTATTCTCCAACATGTCAGTGACCATATATATTTTCTTTTTTTTTCCAAAAAACCTGTATTATCTAGTACTCCTAAAGATAGGGCCAGAAATATGCAGGAGTTCTACCCTGTAGCACACTACCCTGAAGTACTGGGTGCCATAGATTGCACACATGTAGAAATTAAGGCACCACCTGGGGAACAGGGAGGGCTCTGCATTAATAGAAAGGGCTTCCACTCTGTTAACTGCCAAGTCATGTGTAATGCCAAGGGAATCATCTTGAATGTTTGCACCGGCAACCCAGACAGTTACCATGACTCACACATTTGGTACACCTCCCAACTGTATCAAATGTTTACTAGGGGGATATTTATTTTATTTATTTATTGATATTTCTTAAAAAGGTTAGTCCAGCTGAGCCAGGGGCCCATTTTCAGTGGAAACCTCAGGAGGAAAGCTCTGGAAGTATTACATATTTTTACTATAAAAATCAAATCAAAAATAAGATGAAAAATTAAAACCACCATGAAGCATAATAAGAAAATCAACAGTTAGAGAATATCTGTACACAGAGCAGGTTAAAATAAACAGTCAGAGAATATCTGTACACAGAGCAGGTTAAATAACAATCGACAGGACTAGAGAATATCACACAAGAAGTACATACAAATAGATAAACTATTCAATCAATTTTTTAAATAAAGATATACTTGAATATATATGCCATGGAAGTGAGGGGAGAGGGAGGTATAAAGGTATATGAGACAAGTACAAGGAAGTAAAGAGTAGAATGGGGGAAAGAGGTTAATGTTGAGAAGAGAAGAGGCTCGATCAGGTGGGGGTTGCACAAGGGAAGGACCATGTACTCTGGGCAGGAGTAAGGAGATTGTTGTCAAGAAGGTGTTTGATTAACTGAGCATGGATGCACTTTTCTAAAATTTTAGAAAGGAAAGACAGGATAGCAGTGGGTCTATAGTTAGAGGGATCAGTAGAGTTGCCACCTTTGTGAAGAGGCATTGTATAAAAGTATTTCTAGATGTCTGGGACAAGGGCCTCAGAGATGGAACGATTAATAAGTATAGTGACAGGGTAGGCGATGGATTGTGCAGCTATTTTTAGGAACGGTCAGCAGAGGGGAAACAAGGCTTAAGTTTATTTACAAGAGATTTAACAGTAATAATTGGGACTGTTGGAAATAAAATGTATTGGGAAGAGTTTTGTTAAGAGGTGATAGAGGAGTTGGGTGAGATGTACTATTTTGTTTGAGCTTTTGGATAGTTTCTATGAAATATTTTTTAAGGAGAGTGGTAGTTACAGTAGCACTGTTATGCGGAAAGGGGTTGAGAGTAGTGTGTTTACCTGGGTGGAGCATGTTGTTGATGGAGATCCAGAATTTTTTTTTGATTTTTGTGAGAGCCACATTGGTTAGAGGAAAAATAAGCTCTCTTATCTTTGATGAGTCGTTTTTGGTCTGGATTCTGAACTCTTTGTATGTCTGAAGTAAGGGATGGGATTTATTTTTAACCCAGGATTTCCAGCTGCCATTTATTTTGTGCATAATCAGTTGAGTTTGTTTTGTAAGCCAGGGGGCATAGTTGGATTTGATTCTGATGTTTCTAGAAGGGGCAATAGAATAATGAGTGTCAAGGGAAATCTTATTGACAGACTTTACAGCCTCATTGAGAGTGGGGTGGTATAGGAAGGACCAATTGATGCCAGATAGTTTAATTGAGAGTGAGGTGGTATAGGAAGGACCACTTGATACCAGATAGCTTAGAGTTAGAAATGTCTGGGTCAAAGTGTTTGAGGTTCCAGCATATTCTGTAAGTATGGTCTTTGGGAAAATGTTGGGTAAATCTAAGAATAAAGGTTGGGGAGTGATCACTTAAAGAGTTTGGAAGTATGCCAGGGTAATGGTAATGGTTAGGAGCTGAGGTAAGAATCCAGTCAAGGATAGGTCCAGAAGGGGAGTTTTTGTTAGTTCTAGTGGGGATAAAAATGTGTTGGTGAAATCCATGGAGGCTGAGACTATGGGTAGGGGATGAGGGTGACAGTTTAGACCAGTGTATCCTAATGTCTCCAAGTATGATGATTTCATAAGGAACATGTTGAGTGAGCCAGGATAGAACGTTCTCTAGGAATGGAATATTATTGCCGGGGGAATGTATAGAGAAACTATGGCAATATTATGGCAAACTTTTTGTGTAAGTTTACACAAGTTTATCCCACAGGGTCATTTACTGGGGGATGCACATTATGCATTGGAACTATGGCTGATGACACCCATCAGAAATGAGCACACACCTGCTGAAGAACGCCATAATGTGAGGCACATGTTCAAACCAGAACTATGATAGAGGATGTATTTAGGCTGAAGAAGTTATGGTTCCAGTGAATAGATACATCTGGGGATCCCTAAAGTACAATCCTCGTAAATGTACTGAAATATTCACAGTATGTGCCATGCTAAACAACATCATCCAGAAAAAAACAGCTTCAGCAGGATCAACAAGGGAAAAAGACACACATCGAACTACCAATGCCAATGTCAACACAGCCATATTCAGATGAGGAGTCAGAGGGGGAACCAGCAGCTGCTGTGGGTGTAGGCAGATGTAGATGTGCACAACATGCCCTTGCATTGGCTAAGAGACAACACATAGTGCACCTAAGGGGCTGAAGCCTTCCTCCTACGCACATACATATAGTAGCATTGATGCCAGGCAATGATCACATCCTTTACCTACCCATGTAATGGCTGTGACCTGCTAACATAAGACCTTCCTCCTGTGCACATACATATAGTAGCATTGATGCCAGGCAATGATCACATCCTTTACCTACCCATGTAATGGCTGTGACTTGCTAACATAAGACCTTCCTCCTGTGCACATACATATAGTAACATAGATGCCAGGCAATGTTCACATCCTTTACTAACCCATGTAATGGCTGTGTGCTGCTAAGATCAGACCTTCATCCTGTGCACATACATATAGTAACGTTGATGCCAGGCAATGCTCACATCCTTTACCTACCCATATAATGGCTGTGCACTGCTAACATCAGACCTTCATCCTGTGCACATACATATAGTTACATCGATGCCAGGTAATGCTCACATCCTTTACCTACCCATGTAATGGCTGTGTGCTGCTAGCATCAGACCTTCATCTTGTGCACATACATATAGTAACATTGATGCCAGGCAATGCTCACATCTTTTACCTACCCATGTAATGGCTGTGTGCTGCTAACATCAGGCCTTCATCCTGTGCACATACATATAGTAACATTGATGCCAGGCAATGCTCACATCCTTTACCTACCCATGTAATGGCTGTGCACTGCTAACATCAGACCTTCATCCTGTGAACATACATATAGTTACATTGATGCCAGGTAACGCTCACAAAATTTACCTACCCATGTAATGGCTGTGCACTGCTAACATCAGACCTTCATCCTACACACATGCATACAGTAACATTGATGTCAGGCAATGCTCACATCCTTTGCCTACCTATGTAATGGCTGTGTGCTTCTAACATCAGATCTTCATCTTGTGCATACACATACAGTAACATTGATGCCAGGCAATGCTCACATCCTTTACCTACCCATGTAATGACTGTGTACTGCTAACATCAGACCTTCATCCTACACACATACATATAGTAACGTTGATGTCAGGCAATGCTCACATCCTTTGCCTACCCATGTAATGGCTGTGTGCTTCTAACATCAGACCTTCATCTTGTGTATATACATACAGTAACATTGATGCCAGGCAATGCTCACATCATTTACCTACCCATGTAATGGCTGTGCATTGCTAACATCAGACCTTCCTCCTACGCAGACATATACAGTAACGTTGATGCCAGGCAATGCTCACATCCTTTACCTACCCATGTAATGGCTGTGTGCTGCTAACATCAGACCTTCATCCTACACACATGCATAGAGTAACATTGATGTCAGGCAATGCTCACATCTTTTGCCTACCTATGTAATGGCTGTGTGCTTCTAACATCAGACCTTCATTCTGTGCATATACATACAGTACCATTGATGCCAGGCAATGCTCACATCCTTTACCTATCCATGTAATGGCTGTGCATTGCTAACATCAGACCTTCCTCCTACGCAGACACATACAGTAACGTTGATGCCAGGCAATGCTCACATCCTTTACCTACCCATGTAATGGCTCTGCTGCTAGCATCAGACAGACTCAGCCGTGAACTAAAGCTGTTGTAACTGCTGACTTTACAAGGTAAGTCCTGAACCTGGAGTATATTGTGTAATAATATGAATGACTGGCATATCCTTGTATTTCATTACTTGGTAAGGTAAGCAAGTTAAAGTGGAAGATTTGTACATAAAGTACCTTAACATGTGACAGCAGAGACTTATTTTACTTTCATGTGTCTATTAGTAAGTTGTAGGCCTCAGGCATCAAAGATTCACACAGTCATACCTCTCAGAAATACTGATGGTCACTGCATGCCCTCAGTTTAGCTACATACATGTGTACTGGGAAATCATTAAAGAGAGAAATCAGAAAGCAATGATACACATTGCAATTTCTGACTTCACAAGCCTTACAAGATCATTCACTGTAAAGTTAGGAAATTTGATGCTATCAGCTGTCTAACTCTCTAAGACCAATATCAGTCACAGGGTACAATTACCAGTTCAAAATCACAAATGCAGATACACTAAGCACTAAGTCAGCTATGCACCCTGAGCATCAGACACAAATTGTATGTTTCCCTGAACTCAAAAGACAGAAAACGGGGTGGCTGTATTTCAGGGATGGTTATCATCGCTTGCACAGGATGTTGTGATGGGGAGCAGGAAGCCTAGGCTGACACAAAAGGTCGGTGAGTGTGTGTGAATAAGAAGGAGAAGCAGGCAGACATTCAGATAAATACAAATTTAGTCTTAGGCTTCACAGCTGAACCATGTAACTGTTGTGTGTGTGTGCGTGTGTGTGTGTGTGTGTGTGTGTGTGTGTGTGTGTGTGTGTGTGTGGGTGTGTGTGTGTCTGTAGGGGTCCTCCAGGTGAATTTGGTGTGTGAGTGTCTGTATGAGCACAGCCAAGTTCTGTGCTACCTCTACATCTTGTTATGTCAGACAGGTGTGAGCCAGGCATGGTAGAGGTGGCAGCTCATCATTGTCATCCACAACCACAAGAACTGGCTTTGCCAGGAGTTGCACTGGCACATCCATGCCCACGGTCAAATGCACTTCTGCTACCTGAAGATGACTGATATCTGCTGGGCAAGCTCCCCTTATGAGGGCATCCAGGACCACTACCCCATGGCCTGCCACATCTGGGTATGGACAGCCCAACATCCGATGGAGCAGTAGAAGCACTGCCACTATGGGAGTGTGATCAGGCATGACCACATTGGCTAACAGCAGATGATGTGCCTGACCTATGCCCACAAGGTTGCCATCCCCCTCCCAGTAGATGTTCCATCACAGATGCTGCCCATTCCAACTTGCCATGCATCCAATCCATTGAAACAGTAACACAGTGGAGACAGTGATGCCTTTCTGCTTGGGAGGGGGACATGGAGATACATCAGGCAGAATGCAAATTTGGCAGAATATAGCTGCAGATGTAGACAGGCAAAAGAGGACATATGATCAGGTGCACCATAGGGACACTGGCATGATCTCACCTGTGTACTGAGGACAGCAGTTGAAGTGGCCCATGATCCCAAATTTGCATTCTGCCTGACGTATCTCCATGTCCCCCTCCCAAGCAGAAAGGCATCACTGTCTCCACTGTGTTACTGTTTCAATGGATTGGATGCATGACAAGTTGGAATGGGCAGCATCTGTGACAGAACATCTACTGGGAGGGGTTGGCAACCTCATGGGCATAGGTCAGGCACATCATCTGCTGTTAGCCAATGTGGCCATGCCTGATCACACTCCCATAGTGGCAGTGCTTCCACTGCTCCATCACATCTACAACTCTAAGAATTTCTTTGGAGGACCTATGGGAATGTGCCTGTCTCTCCATGATGGTCATAAATATACATTGAATGGCACAAGAAGAGACACCTGGATCATGCGGAGGATGGACAGCAGGCCTCCTCCAAGCATCCCTAACAACCCTTCTGTATGGCACATCACCCACATGTTGGCTATTGCCAGAGTCAACAGGCACTGAAGCTGCAGTAACCATGCTTCCCTGTTTGATTGTCTCACTGTCCAGTACCTAAGGAATCACTGAAATGGGTTGGTGTAGGCCTACTAGCTGTGTCCCCGCATAGAATTTCAGGGGATGGCTGTATGTCAACCTCAGTGTCAGATTCAACCTCTGCACCCCCTGACTGTGTCTCTGTTTGGTCATCATCATCATCAGAGTCTGCTGATACTCTGACTTCAGGTGGTAAATGTCTCATACTTGCACTTTCAGGATCACCTGTGATAATAAGCAACAACCACAAGTAAAAAATTAATACCTACACTACTATAGTACAATATATGCTAACAAAATAACAGTGGTGCCACTATTAGACAGTACAGCAATACACACAACAGATCTGACACCAGCATCACACACTAATATGTTTGACTTAACATGTGCAGATGATGATATGCTCTGTATGCCAAATGGTCCTGGAAGAAGTTAAGAAAAAGGTAAAGACAACATCATCACAATTAACAGAAACACAGGGGGGTAAATCCTTTTGACCTTTACATACTTTCAATAAGCACTTGGATGACAAGCTCAGCCTAAGCCCTGGGTGTATTCAGTCAGAATGTGTTGGTAACTATAGCAACCTTCAACCAACCCCTAACCAATGTCTTGTTAAACAGGACTAATATATTGATGCAAATATTTTATTATACAACAGTATTTAACAACCAAGATACAAATGCCTACCTGGAAGCTCCTCCTGGAAAATAGCACCAATGTCAAGGATATGCTGTTCTGGAACATAGCACCAATGTCAAGGACATGCTGTCCTACACTTTCCTGGAAGCTGTTAGTGGTGGCTCTGTATCAAGCCCCTCTCCAGTACCCATCTTATCACGGGACACTTCAGCTGCTGTCCTCAGTACAGATGAGATCATGTCAGTGTCCCTATGGTGCACCTGATCATA
Organism: Protopterus annectens; assembly: GCF_019279795.1. Lineage (NCBI taxonomy): Eukaryota > Metazoa > Chordata > Ceratodontiformes > Protopteridae > Protopterus > Protopterus annectens. The sequence goes on from NC_056740.1 coordinate 458,066,052, forward strand.
TGTCCTCTTGTGCCACCTACATCTGCAGCTATATTATGCCAAATTTGCATTCTGCCTGACGTATCTCCATGTCCCCTCTCAAGCAGAAAGGCATCATGTCGCCTAAAACCTTCCACAATGACCTGATTTTTGAGGTCACTGAAGGGTGGTTTGTGAAGATTGAGACACCTGGGGGTCATAGACCTAGGTGTCCTAAAACACAAAAGAAGGACAATACACATAAGTATCACATAACTATAAAATAACTGTCCCCATATAAAAGAGAAAATGTAGCATTTCAGTATTATCCACCGGAGAAACATGAAGCAGTCTAGAAATTTGAAATATGAACAACAGGCTGGCTGCCAAAAAAAGAGAGAGTACCAATAGTAACATATCCATGATTTTGCCATAACAGAAATGCAACTTTGCTCCCCCACCCTCAAATGAACAGGTACATGACACAATTTGCTAACAAACCATCACTGAAATGCTAAAAGTGCTATCAAATGAAATGTCTTTGAAACATTATATTCACTCTCTCTTAAAACACTTTAGATAATGGAGGTGGTAAGATATATATATATATATATATATATATATATATATATATATATATATATATAGATGTGTGTGTGTGTGTGTGTGTGTGTGTGTGTGTGTGTGTGTATAACTGATAATACACCCTTATTTTGTTTTCAGATGTATGACTGAGGGTATATTGTCCACCATATTTCTGTAAGTATAACTCTGGTATCTTCACTTGCATGGGCTTCACAATTACATAACACATACACAACTGGATCTATAAACAAGACCCTTGTCAAGTCACACACATATATGTGTAACACCTCAAACTTGTCAACTGTACTTATGAATGATTCCTGACTATGTTTCAGCAACACTTCTTCTGTGGGAAAGATGGAAAATCAAAGCTGTGGAAGACGATGTTTTGTCACTTATGCCTAGATTTGAATCCCACACTGTAAAAACCAATTTTATCAGTTTATAAAGACAAAAACAAATTTGACATGTCATGACACTTATGCCCCAGTAAATGTCTGCAAACTTAACTCACCTAACAGTTACCTCAAACTTTCCAGTATGTATTTCAAAGCTACATCACCAGACAACCCTCAATGTAAGCGTTTATATCACGTTATTGAAAGATGAAAATAGCGAACGCTATTTCATCAAACCAAAAATATCTAAACCACATAATATCGAACATTCAGAACAGCAAATTTTTTCCTTGGGAAAAAATGTGCTATTACGAAACACATGCACACAACACAAGCACACCTAAAAACATCAATACACACACATACACTTATAATCCTACAACTAACCCTACACTAAACTATGCATACACTACTATCTATCCACTTACCTTAACCCAAACACTAACCCTAAGGTCCGTCACTATCGCACACTCACCTAACCCGCGCCCTAACCCTAAGTCACTTAACCCGCCCCTAAACCTAATTCACCTAACCCGCGCCCTAAACCTAACTCACCTAACCTGTGCCCTAATCCTAACAACCACACAATTGCACACTTACCTGAACCTGACCCGTAAATCTCCACCACAGCACTAAAAATAGCGAAGCCACAGAACCGGCCAACTGAATTCTTTCCCTAGGAAAGAATTTGGTGTTCTGCAGCTTCACTATTTTTAGCGTTCGATTAAAACGGGTCGATATTAGAACATTCAAAGTTTTAGAACTTTGATGTTCTGATATAGACCCCAGTGTAAGGCTTGGTACTACTGCAGTCCGCTTAACATCCTGTAAACACAATGGGCATCGTTTCTTGGGTTTGCGCACTACCAGTAAACATGATAACCGGAATTGGCAGGAAACATCATTTTCTATTGCTCTAGGTTGGGTGTTAGACATGCCTGGAGTTAGTCAGGAAGCTACCACATTTAGGGCATAGAAGTGGGGTGTGCAGGATTCCAGGATATTTATTGGACTCCTGGTAAAGTGCCACAGCAAAAGGCTTCTGCAGGTGACTATTCTGGCTCCCAGTACAAGTCTAAGGCATGGACTCAGGCTGTATCCAGTGCTACTGCCATATCACTCACTGAAGAACAGTGTAGGCATAATTTTATTGACCTACATAGGTGCAAAATGGGTACCTACAGCTGTTAGTTGACTGAATTTGAGACTGCAGGCATCCCACAGCTGTGTAAGTATGATAATAAGAGAGTATTTGTAATACTCAGAAAGCTAAATGTAGGCAAGACTGGTATGTATAATGCTCTTCTGTTCTTTTCTGTTCTTTCCCCAACTAACACTGACATAGAGTTCAACAGACGGGGTCATGTCACTCGATTGGTGAGACTGAGGGAAGCAAGTGGTGTATGTGCGCAGCAAAGTATTATTGTAGCTTTAAAAGTTAAAGATAGATTTTTGTTTTTTATACAGCTGTAGCAAACTGAGCATGCATAGCCTAACTGCAACAGCAAGTATGCATGTATTAGCTGTACATGTATTGCCTGTACTGGAGCTTTTCTCCCCGGGCCTCTACTGTAAACGGATACATGTCCAGCTAGACTAGCCCGGTCAACAAATGTAAAATAAATAAATAAATAAAAATTAGTCTATAGCCCAAGCCTACTTTAGCAGTTAAGTATAAGACTGTAGTCACAGCTTCTGAGGTCAAATGCAACGAGTAACAAATAGTACTGCATTTCTTTAATAAATATTTACATTAAATTAAACTCTGTACAAGTGACATAAATGCCCTGATGTTAACTGTAATCACTATAACTGGAACACGCATACATGCAATATATGCACATTTCAAAGATGACTTTCAACACTCTGTAGTTATAGTGTGTACTTGTTAGGATGTATACTTAAATGCAATACTTCAAATTAAATAGTTGTATACTACTGTTAATGCATTGTAAGTCACATATTCTGGTACTACATTTATCTCTTCTTTTTTTTATTTTATATTATTTGTCATCAAAATGTCTCCATGTCATCCATCTGTACCAAATCGCTAAATGTTACACAAGACAGCAAGGTGGCAGGACAGACCCCATGGATCAACCTCCCCCGCTCCACTGACTTCAGCACCAATGCCCAGCACATCTGGGAGCCAACCTGGCGGCACTTCCTCTGCTGCCCTGCACTACCTGCACCCTCAGGTATTACTGCCCCAGCAGCTAGTGCAGTGGTATCCTCAAGGAGCATCACCCACCGGGAGATGCGAAGGTTGGTGCATAGGGACATGCACCACACCATTGGTGTATACCTACACCGGATGGAGAGGCTGCTCTCCCTCATGGCCCATAGGAGTAGAAGACATCAAGCACTCCATCCACTGGTGGAGTCAGGGGGCAGTGATAACAGTCCAGTGGGTGAGGACTTGATTCTCACTGTCTCTATGCTTGATGGGCATGAGCCTATGGTGTCCCCTCCCTTACCCTAGTCATGCTTTCCCCCAACATTTTGTGCCCCTGACTGTCCCTGTCTCTTGTCTTGTTTGCATTTTTTTCTTCATTTACACAAGTTACCTGACCCGGAAAAACCTACTCTTACCCAGCATCCCTCTCTTACTGAATTAAAAAAAGAGAAATGGGTACTTGTCTCACAAAAAAGTTTGTCCCATACATAGCTCTCCATTTTGCACACGTGTCTTCTTGACACACTTGATTCAGTCAAACTGGCTATACAACATGATTCCATTGTTGTCACCTCTCTCTCTAGAGGTGACAGTCACAATTCAGCTAATATTTTACACATATTATCAGTTTTACTGTTGAAGAAATGGATAGTTATGTTTCTTACCTACCTCCCTCCTGCACATTCCTATATTGCTTCCCCATTTCACCACTTTCCTATCTACCCCATTTTAACACTTATAATCTGGTCAGAAAATAGAATCACACACAACATACATAAGTAGCAGAAGAAACAATGGATCCATTCACTTATTGGCCTTTGTGTTTGTGCTGTTTGGCATCTTACACCAATGCCAAGCAATGGTGAGTGGTTCTTCCTTAACTCCACTGCACTATGCTAACACACAGTAATACATGCTGAATGAACTATACAGAATAATGTCAATACATTATCACTATTTATTTAATTATATTACATACACCCAGTATCATCCGGGCTGAAAAAGAAACACATGAATGCATTTGCACCTGCTGCCACAGACTCAACTAAGCAGCAGGTGTTTTTCATACACTCAGTACTAACTGTCAGAAATTTAGCAAAATGGCTAGTGTTTGTGCACTGCTTGACAATGTGTAAACAGAGAAAATTAATGGAAATGGGTATCTCACATGTGAAACACTTTGTCAACCATCAAGCAAACCTGCTGTTCACTGCTGCTTTATGCCAAAGCAAATGTAGCATGTATTAATGCTGTTTACTGTCCATTTTACTTTTTATGGCATGAAACTACATATAGAAACTTAACAAACTGAACACTTTGCCACATAGTTACAATGCTGTTCTGCATTGCCTCCCCCATACACTGCAACCCTGGTGTCTCTGGTACTTTTTCACAAATATATCAACTACACTACATACATTAATATGAAATGTTCTGTGATATGCAATGCATGTCAGTCTTGTAACATGCGTAACTATAATTAACTTCTCAGTTGAACCTGCCCACACATCCCTCAACTGTACTTTGGGAACTATTGACCCATCAACCTAACCAGCTTTATCTGCAAGGCTATGGAAAGATTCATCATGGCCTTATCCACAGGAACATAGATGACCTTCAACCCTTTTGATCTGACCCATATTGGTTTTGTCAAGGGTAGAACTTGTTTATTTAACCTAGTGGACTTATTTGATAATGTCCCCAAAGCCCTGGGTGAGGAAAAACAGACCATAATGCCTATCTTGATTTAGCCAAGCCCTTTGACAAAATTCCCCATTCAGGTATCATAAAGAAAGTCTCCCATCTGGGGATTAGCCTATACATTACAACATGGGTAGCCAACTAGCTCACTGACAGAATACACACTGTCAAGGTTGGGGAGTCCACTTCCACCAGTAGACCAGCTACCAGTGGAGTACCACAAAGATTTGTGCTGGGTTTTCTACTGTTTGGAAGCTATTTCTCTGAAATCCAGATGGAGGAAGATGGCCTATGGCTTACCAAGTTTGCAGATGACTGTCAGCTGGGCAAAAGCATTTAGAGTCCCTCAATGATGTTAACATATTACAGAAGGGCCTGACACAGAAAATGATTTCTGCCAAACTCAGGGACTGAATCTTAACACACAAAATCCTTTATTGTCCCCTTTGGCAAAAAAGTAGCCCTGCTAATTCTGTTTTAGTAAAGAAACCAAAAAGAGAAACAGTCCACAAATGTATAATGCACAGACCAAATTGCTGTTTCTCTGTGGTGGATTCAAGATGCAAAACACTGAGGTTGAATGCAAATAAATATTTCTTCTTTATTGAATTTTGTTGAGCGCTTTCATCTAAACAAATGTAGATTTCATCAGAACAATGAACTGCCCTTAGGCCAACCTTTATATAAGAATCTTGTTAAATTAATTAATTGATTAACTAAGTGCATACATTCAATTTAAAGTGCTAGTGCTACATTTCCATACATTACTTGATACATTTCATAATACATATATTGGTACATGTTTTAAAACATAATTTAAAAACAGTCCTATTGCTCCTACATAGTATGCAAACCTTATAAAACATTAAAACTTGAAAACCATAAAAACGTTTACTAATGTTAACTTTGTGTACTATTGTTGAGCTCAAGAATATAAAAATGCCCCTCATTAAGCATACCAAACAGTAATTGAAAAACATAAAATATGTATTATGTTGTAAATACTATAACTTATTTGCCCCTCTCATTTAAGTGGGAATATTTGTGAATGAATTCATAGACCAAGAATGATAGTAATAGTGAAATTGGTGAGTACATACCCATACCCTATCTGTCAATGCTACAGCCATCACATGTCCGAAGCCTTAGTGAAGCCATTCATCATTTTACATATTGTTGGCTAAAATCGGTTTTACAGATATATGGTCATTAAGCCCTGGTGGGAGGCATTCAATTGTTGCCATCTAGTCTCCACTCTCCTAATTTTTACATCACCTCCTCTAGGATTGGATGAGGCTACGTCTAATATGGCAAAGTGAAACAACTTGCAATCAGTACTTCTGCATGTGCCTCCACAGGGCATTCTTGACATCTTTCTTCCTGATGCAGTAATAGTGGTCGTATATCCTTTGCCTTAGGGTCCTGTCTGTCTTTCCCACGTAATAGCAATGACAGGTGGAGCACATTGCTAAATAGACAACGTGGGTAGTCCCAATTCCTTTCTTGAAATTTATTTCTGTCTTAGTGACATTTTCTAATATGGTACTCTTGGTAGTGCATATGTATCTACACTGATTACATGACATTTAGTTGTCCCTGTATTAACTTTACAATTATTAGATGTTTGTATTTTTCTTTCAAGTTCCTTTTTAGATTGTCCCATCTCTGGATACAAACCTAGGTATCTCCCACTATTTCTATTATTTTCGTATCAGTCTTTAATATGTTCCAATTCTCCCTCATAATTCTTTTGATGTTTGCAGTCCAAGGGGTATATTGCAATATACATGCTCTGGTGTAACTGACTTCCGTCCCCCTGTTGTCAGCTTCTGCACTGTGTGTATGTGATAAGGGTCCTTTTCCTAACAGGGGTTTATATTTTTTACCCCATTCTTTAAGCACATAACTAGTCACATCCATCACTAATTCCCTAGGATAACCTCTCTGAATGACCTCTCTGACCTCATTAGTGAACTAAGGAATATAGGTGATATGTTTATTCAGAGAGGTTATCCTAGGGAATTAGTGATGGATGTGACTAGTTATGTGCTTAAAGAATGGGGTAAAAAATATAAACCCCTGTTAGGAAAAGGACCCTTATCACATACACACAGTGCAGAAGCTGACAACAGGGGGACGGAAGTCAGTTATACCAGAGCATGTATATTGCAATATACCCCTTGGACTGCAAACATCAAAAGAATTATGAGGGAGAATTGGAACATATTAAAGACTGATACGAAAATAATAGAAATAGTGGGAGATACACCTAGGTTTGTATCCAGAGATGGGGACAATCTAAAAAGGGAACTTGAAAGAAAAATACAAACATCTAATAATTGTAAAGTTAATACAGGGACAACTAAATGTGGTACATGTAATCAGTGTAGATACATATGCACTACCAAGAGTACCATATTAGAAAATGTCACTAAGACAGAAATAAATTTCAAGAAAGGGAATTGTAGGACTACCCACGTTGTCTATTTAGCAATGTGCTCCACCTGTCATTGCTATTACGTGGGAAAGACAGACAGGACCCTAAGGCAAAGGATATACGACCACTATTACTGCATCAGGAAGAAAGATGTCAAGAATGCCCTGTGGAGGCACATGCAGGAGAGTACTAATTGCAAGTTGTTTCACTTTGCCATATTAGACGTAGCCTCATCCAATCCTAGAGGAGGTGATGTAAGGAAAAAATTAGGAGAGTTGGAGACTAGATGGCAACTAAAATTGAATGCCTCTACCCCACCAGGGCTTAATGACCATATATCTGTAAAACCGATTTTAGCCAACAATATGTAAAATGATGAATGGCTTCACTAAGGCTTCGGACATGTGATGGCTGTAGCATTTACAGATGGGGTATGGGTATGTACTCACTAATTTCACTATTACTATCATTCTTGGTCTATGAATTCATTCACAAATATTCCCACTTAAATGAGAGGGGCAAATAAGTTATAGTATTTACAACATAATACATATTTTATGTTTTTCAATTACTGTTTGGTATGCTTAATGAGGGGCATTTTTATATTCTTGAGCTCAACAATAGTACACAAAGTTAACATTAGTAAACGTTTTTATGGTTTTCAAGTTTTAATGTTTTATAAGGTTTGCATACTATGTAGGAGCAATAGGACTGTTTTTAAATTATGTTTTAAAACATGTACCAATATATGTATTATGAAATGTATCAAGTAATGTATGGAAATGTAGCACTAGCACTTTAAATTGAATGTATGCACTTAGTTAATCAATTAATTAATTTAACAAGATTCTTATATAAAGGTTGGCCTAAGGGCAGTTCATTGTTCTGATGAAATCTACATTTGTTTAGATGAAAGCGCTCAACAAAATTCAATAAAGAAGAAATATTTATTTGCATTCAACCTCAGTGTTTTGCATCTTGAATCCACCACAGAGAAACAGCAATTTGGTCTGTGCATTATACATAATTCTGTTTTACATAGCACTCCCCTGACCTCTAAGCTACTGGTAAAACATTTGAGAGTACAGCTTGATAGCAATCTAAACTTCAATCACCATGTGTCCATAGTGGTAAGACACACATACTACATTGCCCACCACATAACTAAGGGCATCATATCCAAGACCAGTGAAGTAATAGCTCCAGTGTATTTGACCCTTATCAGATCACTCATTAAGTACAGTGTTCCCTTTCCTATGTACTTCACTGGATACTGCAACAACTGAAGAGTCCACATAGGTTTCTAACCAAAAGAATCCAGGGCCTCCATAACATGCCATATATGGAAAGACTGAAAGCCCTGTCACTGTACTCAGTATCATACAGGCTGCTGAGAGGCAATGTGTATGTGGCCTAAAGAGCAGTCTGGGACCCTGCCCTAATGTAAATGCTGGACATTCACAAAGCAACTAGGGCAAGAAAAACTTGCACTAGGGATCTCAACCTAGCCTGTGACATAAACAGAACATGATGGAGAGACATATATATCTCCCAATGATTGCCATTCCTCTGTATTAGCCTCCCACTGCTCCTGAATGACCTTATTCAAGGGCAAAATTGACAACTGGATGGGTGATTATAAATTCATCCCAGGAGTGGCACCTATGTCCCTCATGGACAGGGCCATTTGGTGCTGATCACAAAATCAGTCTGATAATGAATGTCTAAATATGCTCAATAAGGTTTCTTGGGTTTTTAAACAGCTAGGCTTGTAAAGGTCCTAGGGCCAAAAGCTTTGTAACCTCCAATGAACCTATAAAGCTATGAACTTCTACAGGCCTGCCATCATCTTCTCTCCTACTGCCAGTGCTGATGTCATGCACTATAAGTTGCCCTGCAGCCTTATAAAAATCAGACTTGTGCCATGGCACTGGAGCAAAGAACTGAGTTCTGTATACTTGGGTAAGGCTTCTGTTCTCACTATAGTAAACTGGGGTGTGTGCACATGAACTTGTTTGACATTACAGAAAGCCTTTTACACCAAAATGTGGGACACTGTTATTGCCATATTCTCCTCACCAGACACTGCTGATGTCATCAGTTATAAAGTGTTGTCTGAGACACTTCAAGTCAGACTTGTGCAGTGGTGCTGTTGTAAAGAACTGAGTTCTGTAGTCTGTCTGCTTAGATTTGTAGAAGTTCTGTTCTCACTACAGTCAAATGTGTGTGTGTGTGTGTGTGTGTGTGTGTGTGTGTGTGTGTGTGTGTGTGTGTGTGTGTGTGTGTGTGTGTCTAGCCAGAAGACAGTTACCACTGCAATGTCATGAATTGACAGTATTTTGATACTTGCACATGCCTACACATCCATTTTGTGCAGACCTCCATATCTCTTTTCTTCAACATGACCTACTGATGTCATACACTATAAGTTGACATGCAGTCTTATAAACGTAAGTCTTGTTTTATCCCCAGCTGGGATAGTTTCTCAATGATAAATGTTTGGGGGATTGTGTTCAAACCTAGGCCGGTTGAGGATAACCAGTATGCACTGTCTTATCTTCATCCAGGCCTATCACACAAAATCAATAGGCTGTGACAACATCACAAATTGCCTATCATACGACTCATCACATACACCTTCCTGACACTGTTGAATGCACACTTCAACACTCCCTGCACACAGGCTATGTTCCCATAGAAGAATAGAAGAGTGTACATCAACATGCATCCATCTGAGTGGGGACAGGGCAGCACCTGATGCATGCATGTATAGACACATCCTGACTCTCCTCACCTGTGAGGTAGTCCATGTCATCATGGACCTTTTCTAAATGGACACTAGCAATATCCTGACTGTGTGCAACAGACCTGTGTGAGCTGTTAATGCTACATCATGTCTGCTACATATGTAAGATATCCTCAGTGATGTTATCAAAGGTATTCATGAGGACAATACTATCATCTTTTTGAACTTTCAAGCCCAAGGCATTTGACACAAATCCACACTGAAGTATTCACTCAACACTGTCAGAAGTGGCCATATACACCTATATCACCAAGTGGGTAGACCAATGTGTCACATATGTGGCATCTAAATATGTTAAATGTGTGAAGTGACCTATATCTCTGGTCCAGTTATCAGGGCCATGCATCAGGGATGTCTGTTAGACTATTTCCTGTCTGTTATTTAAATGAAAGACATCACAGATGACATACACATCTTTTGTCCAAACAGCTGCCTGAAGGACTACAGATTGCAGCCAATCATTGACTCCAACTGTGATATTGGTATAATACAGACAGTATCAAAATTCACCAAAGATTACTGCCACAGCCATGACAAAACCTGCAATGGCAAGAAAACATGGGAGGATTTGTAATGTTAGGAACACAAATACACAATCCAAGTATAATGTAGAAATCACAGCCCATAATCAGACCAATAGATAGGTGACCTGTGTCCTGGGATAGATGTTAAGCGGAACACTCACCAGCATGTGATCACAGTGCTGACTGCTTCCTTGTATGTAACACCATTACTGAGTATGTGAAGGACATCCACATCAGAGACCATAATACCTCCATAGTTCACAGCTGTCATCACATCAATAACGTAGTGCAATATACCCTTCTTCATGTACCACCCTACACATCTTCCAGTGATGTTTAACTGAAGTGTACCACCTTTGCCACAGTGAGCTGCCACACATGTTAGTGGCCATACCTAGGTATTCTTTTTGTGGCATAAATATTACTGTCTGAGGGTGCAGAACCCCCATAAAGTTGTTACACCAGATGCATGTGTGCTACCTGTTTCTGTGATGCACACACTGCATATATAGGTGTTTGACAACATTAATGGCATGGGTAACATTCGTGACAGTGTGAATGGTGCCATACACACACACACACACACATATATATATATATATATATATATATATATATATATATATATATATATATATATATAGAGAGAGAGATAGATAGATAGATATGTATATATGCCATGCACACCAGTCATCTAGCCTGTATTGATCATAATGTTACATACAGGTATAGCAGTGTCTCTCCTAACACCTTCAGCAGATGTTACGGTGCCAGGACAGCATGTGTGTGATTAACTTCATAGAGTGTGGACATATCATAATAGTTGTACAAGTGTGTTTGTGCAGAACCATCTCTTATTACTCTAAATCACATATGTTATGTCAGAGACATGGGATTACTGGTGGTATTATTCTGATATTGTCCACGTGTGCTTCTTTTAATGTTGTCCATGAGCCTTTACCTGTGTCCCACTTGTTGGAGACATCTGCTGAGGTAACACTCATATTCAGGCAAAACAGTTTGCACAGCTTCACTATGTACACCCTACCCTGATTGTATATAACATCCCTGATAGATTTCCTCTGCATTGTTCATGTAAGGATGCTTATCTCATACAGACATCCTCCCCATTGTTATGTCACTGTCTGATAGTCACATAATACACATTTTCACTGTACAGTCCCTATTGTACCATATAGATATGCAATTGGTGTTGCTGCTACAACCATCTCAATCATCTTCCATTGACATGCCCTTATCTGCTGTACATTATGTTGTTTCACCTGTCCTCTTTCTCTGTGTTCATTCCTACAATTCTTCTATGTGTCCCTATTCAATAAATACACTTACCCCTGACTGTTTACATGGCAGTCCATGTACCCTTACAAATCATTTACACAACTTCAGTACAGAATGCCAGGAATGGGATTTCACAATACTCTGCACTGTATACACTGTCCTGCACTGTGTTTGCGCCATATACTTAACTATCATACCTCTCAACTATTCAGATTTTCACAGAATGTCCAGATTTTTGCCTTATATATCTTTTGGTGTGTTCCTTGTCAAATTTCTAGTTTTCTGCTATATCACTGGGGTGATCTCAGGACTGATGTGACTCAGTAATTGCATACATTGAAATTTCAGACTTCAAATCCTTCAGAAAATGTGTCTTAACACAAACCCCTTGTTATTGTAACACATTTCTAAAAAACAAATATGTCAAATCTGTCTGTATTTCTGGGTCATTGCCCCATATTATATTGGGCTTTGTCCAGATATCTTGCACTAAGAGATTGAGAGCTATAACAACTATTATTGTTAAACCCTGATGATCACTGTGGCATTCCACACAAAACCACAGACTTTCTTTGATCTGACTTAAACAGGATTGCCATGAATGTTAGCTTATACAGTTTCCTGGCTGGTAAAACTGTTGCCAGCCATGAAACCATGCTTATTAATGTTTAAACTCGGTGCACAGCATGAATATGCATTGAGAGCTGCTACTCACCACCAGCACATGTAAACTCTGTGTAAGCTTTGTGCGAAGCCTACACAGAGTTTATCAAATCCCAGGGCATATGTTTTTGCTTTATTTTTCAAGATTATAAACTTATTGTTCTTAAATTTTTTTGTAATAATTTGGAACTTTTCTCCCCAGGCCACCACTGAAAATGGGCTTCTACCCAGTCAGACTTTCCCAATAATCAAATGTCAGTAAATAAATAAATAAATAAAAATTGATCAGAAAAAAATGTTTGCATTTTGGATGTGTAATTTGGTGGTACAAAGCCTACCTGTTTGAACAGCAAATTGGACAAACTGGGGATTAACAGCCTTTTCATAAAAAAATACTGAAGAAATAAAAAACAGTATAGCAACCCTGCACAGACAAGGCAGAGACTAGTTTCCTAACCACAATGAAGTGAACATAAGAATATAAGCTACATAATACATTATCAAGAGTAGCCAATTAAATAATCCAACAAAGGGACTTATTTACATGTTTTTAAAGAGTACAAAGGGCTAAAAGTTTCCATGGTTTCAGGAATTGTCACAGTAAAATATTTAAAAATAGAAATAAAACTAAAAAGGCATAAACAGGTAAGTAAATTACTTCTGAAGTCAAGATACCTGCAGGTAGGTGATGTATGCTGCTAAGAAAGTTTCAATATGTTCTGATAAAATCTGGGGAGTTTGTTGAAGGAAAAACGGAGCAATGCTGCCACCTTATGGCAAAATAAGGAATTGTGCTCATTAATGAGAACAATGTGCAATGAAAATAACAAAATGTTGGAAAACAAAGTTTTGTTTCATAAAATCTTAATGTAAATGACCCAGTATATGCTACTGTGAAAGAAAAAAGATAATAAATTAAGCTTGACTTTTGAATGATGTAACCTAAATGTAAATGAATGATTAGAATGTGAAAAAATTATAGAAAATAAGGACAAAGAAATGCCAGTGAATACATCTGTAAATCAACCTTGAATAAATATTAAACATATTGTTTCAACAAACTTACAAGAAGCATTTTTTTTATTTTTTTGCTGTTTTTGTTCTATTTCTTTGTTATAAGACACAAACTCGTTTCAAGAAATGTTATGGTCATGATAGTACATTTACTTAACATCAGATCTAAAAGACCAAACACAGCATAGTACAGTTGTATAAGTTGAACTTACCGTAACAGTGTATGTTCGAATGCTATGTGGGTTATATACTTCTAAGGATATAACAGCCAGCCAGCTTCCAAAGCTTTATGGCAAATTCCATGTGCCCAAACTACCAAGCAGTTCGAGCTGAGCTGACAAAAAGACACATTTAGGCAAAAGCCTTTCAGAGCTTTCTTGCCAGCAGGAAGAGGGAGGCTGAACCCTGAAAGGACAATGTTAGGAATAACAAAAACTAAATGTCTATAACCTGGCATAAAAAGCACACCGAAAAACAAGGAGGGTGGAGGGACGAAGCGGCTACCAAAGTAGTGACCATAAAAAAACATTTACTGTTATGGTAAGTTCAACTTACACAACTGTACTGTTTTTGTTATTGATCTCTGCTGCAGTAGCCATACCGATATGGGTAGATAACCATGCAGAGAATGGTCCTAGCAAAGCCTGATCTAGACTCAGAGAAGGAATCAAGCTTATAGTGCTTTGTAAAAGTACGTACAGAGGACCACGAAGCAGCTTCTACAATGCTTCTAGAATCCATCCCTTTCCAAAATGCCACAGAAGCCAAGTTCCTTGTAGAGTAGGCTGTAACCCTGCTTGGAATAGATTTGTCGTGATGACTATAACAAAAGGTAATAGACTTTGACAACCATTCTGTTTTGATGCAGGTTGACCTTCTTACCTTCACAAGAAATGAACACTTGATCTGAAGATCTGAAAGATTTAGCTCTGTTAAGATGGTAACTGAGTTGTCTGTGGACATCCAAGGTACAAAGTATCCTTTCTCCCTCATTTTAGATTCAGGAAACAAAACAGGGAGAAGGATAGTTAGGCTTAAAGTAAACTGGGATACCACTTTAGGCATGAAATAAGGATTAGTTCTCAAAGAAACCTTGCCCTTGTGGAAAATGTGGTAGGGTTGGCTCACCCTAAGAACTTGCAACTCAGATACCCTTCCAGCAGAAGTCTGAGCAATCAGTAAAATTATTTTCCGGAATACTGTAATATTCTGTTTCTGTAAGTTAAATATACATTGTAAAGTGCAGAATGATATTTGTGGCGAACTGGTGGAACTGCTACATAGTTGCAATATTGTCTGGTAATAGGATACTCTAACTAGTTATACTGACTACTGCTGAATAAGACTGGTTGCAGAGTCTGAATGTATTTCTCTTGATGACTTCTAATAGGCTATGTTCACTTGCTCTGCTTTCTGTACAATATTTATGATGGTTGTGCTTATTTTGATGTCCTTATTTTATTGCTTTTAGTCTTACATTCTTTCCTTTTGGCTTCTTTGCAAATTTTACAGCCACTGAGGACCTGATCACTTTGCCCCCCCCCCACACACACACACACACTTGTGTGAGCAAGGAATCCTCTCACTCCAGCTAAAAGCAAAGAAAACTCTAACCAGCATTCATCCAAAAATAGACTGCAGCCCCAAGTTTAACTCCAGGAACCTTGTCATTGTCACTTGTGTAGTGTAGGTACCAGCTTTTGTGACTACTGTTATGCCTTGTTAAAATATGTTACAGTCAGCTAGAGTGCATACCCCAGGGGCAATAGCTGCAAGCTTTCTTCCTCTTAGCCCACCCCCACCCCTTTCATCCATTTCACTGTTGATAATTTGTTGTATGTTAAGGTATTTAGCCCCTCTCAATAGTCATAGCCTTCAGTCCCTCCTCCTCAATACTTGCTCTTCACTAAACACCAAACAGAAGTGCAAAGTCTCCAGCTGCTTTTATCTTTAGCTACACTGTGTGCAGCAAACAATGAGCAAAGGGGAATACAAATATAAAAGAGAAAAAAATCTGCCAGTGCAGACTAGTAAGTAACATACAACTTCTACCTGTAGTGTACTCCTACACATAGTTTTTCTTGGAGAAACCTTGGGTCGCTGTGTGTTTACATTATTTCCTTGGCTGTCCTTTGATAATTAGCTAGGTTAGCTGAGTGCCTTGGAATCTCCCCTGCTACTTTAAATTCCAATTAATGGTTTCCCTTCCTTCCCCCACCTCCAAAATGATTGCTCAAATAAAACACACCAAAGGTATTAAAAACCCTGGATGCCATATTTGCTCTAATTGCAGCTGAAAGCCCTCCAGGTGTAGAATCTCTATTAAGTGTCACTGGACTAGCTGATAGTTTTTTTAGCTAAGTTTTTTTAGCTAAGTTCTATCTGGAAGGTGTAGCACCGCTCCATTCGCTATGCTGTCGTCGCAACCTCCCACCCCCATTCCCACCTACCCATTAACTTTATACCTATCAATACAAACACACCCCCTCGCTTACCCCCAAATCCCCCACCCTCTACTTCCTGTTCTCATACTACCTCCCTTCTTTGCTCCTCCCTACACTTACCTACTATCCACTGACAAAGACTACTATACCTTACTCCCACCCCTTCCTCTCATCCTCTGTTCTACATCACATAAAGTGACACATCTTTTACAACTCAAACTATACTCTTACCTTCTCTACTCCTTATACTCTGTCACCTTACCTCCTATCTACCTTACTGCCACCCCTTCCTCTCATCCTCTGTTCTACATCCCATAAAGTGACATGTCTCTTACAACTCAAACTATACTCTTACCTTCTCTACTCCTTATACTCTGTCACCTCACCTCCTATCTACCTTACTGCCACCCCTTCCTCTCATCCTCTGTTCTACATCTCATAAAGTGATATGTCTCTTACAACTCAAACTATACCTTCTCTACTCCTTATACTCTGTCACCTCACCTCCTATCTACCTTACTGCCACCCCTTCCTCTCATCCTCTGTCCAACATCCCATAAAGTGACATGTCTCTTACAACTCAAACTATACTCTTACCTTCTCTACTCCTTATACTCTGTCACCCCACCTCCTATCTAACTTACTCCCACCCCTTCCTCTCATCCTCTGTTCTACATCCATAAAGTGACATGTCTCTTACAACTCAAACTATACTCTTACCTTCTCTACTCCTTATACTCTGTCACCTCACCTCTTATCTACCTTACTGCCACCCCTTCCTCTCATCCTCTGTTCTACATCCCATAAAGTGAGATGTCTCTTACAACTCAAACTATACTCTTACCTTCTCTACTCCTTATGCTCTATCACCTCACCTCCTATCTACCTTACTGCCACCCCTTCCTCTCATCCTCTGTTCTATATCCCATAAAGTGACATGTCTATTACAACTCAAACTATACTCTTACCTTCTCTACTCCTTATACTCCATCACCTCACCTCCTATCTACCTTACTGCCACCCCTTCCTCTCATCCTCTGTTCTACATCCCATAAAGTGACACGTCTTTTACAACTCAAACTATACTCTTTACCTTCT